>NC_134502.1:32024864-32052364 GCF_040206685.1 Ascaphus truei | reverse complement strand
TTACGGTGTGAAAGTCTTCGTACGGCACGCTGTATCTGCTTACAAGATGGGACTTCTTTACAAGGTGGAATTCAGGTGGTGTACACGAGAAGAAGACTAACCCAGTAAGGGCACTACGTCAGAACAGGGTTGTATTATTAAAAACATATGATGTGGAATATTATATCTCTGGCGCCCCTGCACATAATATAACTTTATTATTGTCCTTAATTAAAATAACGGTGGTTAAAACGGGTATTAAAACACCCAATTGTATCCGGTGGCAGAAACTTGTAATGATGAAGTGCAGGATACCTCGAGGTGGCGAAAGGGTTAAATGTGTCCTTTCACGTGCCCTGCCCGAGTAATATGCCCCAGGCTTGCGATGTGGTACTAGCTAGTCCACTAGTCACTGAATGTGAACCACGCTACCTCCAACGGTACAACACTTGCAGCCAGACCAGCAATTGATATTATAGGCGGTCATAACACATAGTTATGAAAGATGCACAGGGTTAAATACAATATATTGAAATAACCTGCATACTGTACATATGTATAGGTAATACACACGCGTGTAATAATGTCATGGCGGTGATCCGTGGGTGGGGAAGGAACATGTCCACGTAGAAGATATAACCCCAGTTAGTGCACTCTGTCATAACCTGGCTGTGTGGTGAAGGAATTACAAATCATTAAACTTTATTGGTGTCCATTAAAATAAAGTGGAATAAAACCAGCATTAAACAAAAAGTTTGTGTCCCATGTGTCACGCTTGCGCTCTCCTCACAAGCGCAGGGAAAGGGAAGGACCCGTTAGCGAGGTGGGGAATCCGCAAGGGATACGAAGGGAGTAAGTTGCCGCGCAGCTGGGGATCGGCGCACGTAGGCACGTGACCGCGCGCATGAGAATGCGCAACGCGTCCGGAGGTGCGAAGCCAAGCTCAGAGACACGACTGATCCAGCTGCATGTGCGCGCATGCTCTGACAGCAGAGCAGGAGAGCGCGCGTTCTCAGGCACCAACGCGGGGGTTGTGGGAAGCCAACGCTTCAGCACGGGAGTCTGGAAACGGAAACTAGGAACATGGGCATGGAGTCCAGAGCACAAGGTAACATCCAGAGAAGGATTGCTTCTTGGAGAACGTACAGACTTCTTAAAGGCATAGTGACAGAAACAGCAAGGTGCAGCGAAACTAAACATAACATAAGGGTTCTTAGTCTAATCCATTGGCCAAGGAATTATAAGCCTGCTACCACGTCAAGGTGAACCCTACTAAGCAGGTACATACACTACCCAACGATAAACTAACCTCAGTAGTATAAGAGTGACTGTCCCAGTCTTCCGGAATCCAAAGGAGAGTAAAGATCCCAAGGAGGTCCAGCCAGGAAGAGCGTGCGATGGGTTCTAGCAGGCACCAGGGCAGGCAGCAAAAGACTAAATGCAAAGAGAAAGTCAAAGAGAGGCTTACTTCCTGTCAGGAGGAAGAGGGCAGGATTTGCCAGGAAGCAAGATGGCATTGCTTGCTTCAGAATCCTTAAAGACACAGGATCTTGACTCGCAGCTAGAGGGCGGCGATCAGAAGTAAACAGGTAAGGAAGGGACACGCCACAGGGGGCGTGTTCCGCACATCGTTACAAAGATATATGAATGTCACCTCTGATCCTGCCGCGCAAGTCTTGTCGTTTTAGCTGCAATTGGATCACTGCGTCACACGTTCCGTGCATCGTTACACCATGTGAAAGGCTCTGTGTGCCGAGTCCAGAACACTCTGGCGATGAAGGGGTTAATATATCCCCTATCCTGCAGTTTCAGGTGAGTAACCCAAATTGAGCAGAGTGGTATTCATACATCCGCTGTTCTCAAATGAGAAGTTCCATACCTCCTGGAGAACTCGGCTAACCGTCTGGTCAGACAAAGTAAAAATCTGTAAGGGGAACCTGTATCAGGTATACATTAATGTGTGATAACCAGGCGGGATGTGGTAAAGCACACTGTGGTGTGTTAATCGGCTTCAATAGGGGATCTATAGGTGAGGTGCCAGATCAGTCAGCTGTAAGGGACAGTTAGGTGGGACTTCCAGTTGTGCGTGTACAGGACCAGAATATGATGTGGTGTTTGTTGGTCACTGAAGCCACTGTACCATGCTGGCTGAGCGCAGCAATCCCGAATGTGACTGGCTGGTGCAGGGGGTCGGGGGTCAGTGTGAGAGGGGAACTGTAATAACACCGGCACCGTGTGCTGCTCCCGATCCGGTGCCCTAGAGTAACCTGGTCTTGTGTTCTCCATGAGGTATAGAAGTTCTTATCTGAGAATATTAATACCACTCTGCTCGATTTGGGTTACTCACCGGAAACAAGGGTCCACAGAATGAGACCGCGTTATAACCGGGATCGCCTTATAAAATGTTGTCACGCGAGGACTTACCGGCATCTACATCTCTCTCCTCTCTGCAGCTGTCAGCGCTCTCCTCTCTGCTTCATATGGCTGTGTCCACGTGCCGCACTTACGTAAACTTTCGAGCGCAGAGGAGGTTTTTTTTTTTTTTTTAAACATACAATTTAATGCTTTATTGCAAACGGACACATACACCCATGTGGGAATTGAACATTAACACATTTTATATAATACACATGAAAGAGTCGAACTTAAACTCTAGAGCACATTGAAATGGACTGCACTGTAGCGTAGAGGTAGAGAATTGGTACTAATATCCTGGGTTCGATTCCTGTATGATATGGTATAATTTATAAAATAAATAAAAAATAAAATGATAATTTATAAATTATACATAAAAAAAAATTTAGTATTATTTTATAATTTTTAAGTGAAAAATGGTTTTCAGGCAAAAAGTGACACAGTTTGCTCATTTGCATTCTATTTCCCAGAATCCCTTGCTGCAGTGGAAGCACTGTACACTAGGTGATAATGGTGAAAGGCAGGGTTGCAGACCTGTCTGAGACGTGAATGTGCTCACAAGTGATCTTTTTATTTGCTATATGCTATATGGTGGAGGTTTCTTGTTGCCTTTTTCACCCACCATAAATTAAAATGTTGATATATATATATATACAAGCTGAGAGACCCGGTGTTGCCCGGGATGTGAACCGTGAATAAATATGTGTAAATGTTGAATTGTAAACTGTTAATGTCATGTGAATGTTATGACAGTCACAGACACTTACACACACACACACACACACACACACACACACACACACACACACACACACACACACACACACACACACACACACACACACACACACACACACACACACACACACACACACACACACACACACACACACACACACACACACACACACACACACACACACTCTCACACACTCTCACACACTTTCACACAGTCACAGACACTTACACAGACTTATACACACTCATACACACTCTCCCACTCACACACTTACACACACTCTCACTCAATCAGACACTTACACAGTTACACACACTCACACACAGTCACATACACTTACACACAGTTTCACAGTCACAGACACTTACACACACTTTCACACATTCACAGACACTTACACACACTTACACACACTCACAGACACTCACACACACTCTCACACACTTACACACACCAGCACCAACACCCGCTCCCCCCCCCTCCTCCTGCGCAGGCAGCGGTTACAACGGTGGGGAGAAGGTGAAGCGGGGACCGGAGGGGCATCCCCCCTCCCATCTCACGTCCCGCGGCCTGTCACGCGGTGACAGGGGGGAGCCGGGACCGGAGGGGCATCCCCCCTCCCATCTCCTGTCCCGCGGGCTGTCACGCGGTGACAGGGGGAAGCCGGGACCGGAGGGGCATCCCCCCTCCCATCTCCTGTCCCGCGGCCTGTCACGCGGTGACAGGGGGAAGCCGGGACCGGAGGGGCATCCCCCCTCCCATCTCCTGTCCCGCGGGCTGTCACGCGGTGACAGGGGGGAGCCGGGACCGGAGGGGCATCCCCCCTCCCATCTCCTGTCCCGCGGCCTAGGGGGGAGCCGGGACCGGAGGGGCATCCCCCCTCCCATCTCCTGTCCCGCGGCCTAGGGGGGAGCCGGGACCGGAGGGGCATCCCCCCTCCCATCTCACATCCCGCGGCCTGCCACACAGTGACAGGGGGGAGCCGGGACCGGAGGGGCATCCCCCCTCCCATCTCCTGTCCCGTGGGCTGTCACGCGGTAACAGGGGGAAGCTGGGACCGGAGGGGCATCCCCCCTCCCATCTCCTGTCCCGCGGCCTGTCACGCCGTAACAGGGGGGAGCGGTGACCGGAGGGGCATCCCCCCTCCCATCTCCTGTCCCGCGAGGTGAAGGGGTGAAGATGCGCTGATGCGGCGGCCATTTTGTATTTTCCACGACCGCGTTTTAACGGGGTTTACGACAGGAAGGCTTTATTTTAATGGTTAAGCAGTGTGTCGCATGAGGCTGAAGGTGAGTCGGGCGGGGGGGTGTTTGAGGGGGGGGGTGTTTGTGGGGGGGGTTGGTTTGTGGGGTGTGTGGGGTTTGTGGGGGGTGGGGGGGGTGGTTTTGTGTGGCACCGGAGTGTTTTTGGAGTGTTGTGTTGCAAGGTATATGAATTAATTTGGTGCCGACTGGAAGGCTTTATTTTTCCGGTGAAGCAGTGTGTCGCATGAGGCTGAAGGTGAGTTGTGTTGTGTCCTGCGGTTTTCAGGTGCTTACACAATATATATAGAGAGTCTGTACCTGATTCCTTTTGGTGGTAGCAGCCGGTGAGGGTTTAAGTGCGTTCAGAGATGAGAGCTGTGAAGCGTCATCTCCCAGAGCAGTGAGAGTTAGGTGCGTTCCCAAAGCTCAGTGAGGGCTGGGAGAGTGAGGCAGTGGTGAGGTGTGCGGGGGCGGGCCAAGGGGGCCTTGAAACAGTGGTGTGAGTGTGTCAGGCCAATGAGAGGTGTGGGGGGAGGGCCAAGGGGGTGGTGTCAGTGTGTGAGGGGGTGGTGTTAGTGTGTGAGGGGGCGGGCCAAGGGGGTGGTGTGAGTGTGTGAGGCCAATGAGAGGTGTGTGGGGGCGGGCGGGGGCGGGCGGGGCAAGGGACCAGTGATATTGCCGCTAGGGACAGGGAACACACCAGGGAAACATACATACATAAAATGCTTTCAAAAATATATAGTAGATATGTATTCAGCACTCAATAGGTTAAGCTGTTTTAAGAAATCTTGTGATCAGTGTGAAACTAATAGAATGCAATGTTATTGGTATCAGGGGCAACTTGAAACCAAGTTGTATGATGCCCATTTTAGTGATAAGACTTGTTTTTGTAAGTTCCTAATGTTCCTGAGATAAGGTACGTGATGGTAACAACAGAAAAACAAGTATGTAAACAAGTACGTCATTTAGTTGGCTGAGACAGTGATGTATATCTCTTCGATCCAAGGGTATAAAATGTAGCTGTCGCAGGATACGCCACTGCCTTCTCAGATACATGCCACCTTGAATAGAAGTATTTTGTATGTTGTATCCTTGCTGAATCGCTGAGCTGATTGAAGAAATAAAGATTGCTGATTTGAACGGCAAACCTGATTCCCGATTATTACATTGCCGAAGTTTTTCTCACCGTTGACATCTCTTGACATCTCCAGTTGAGTTCCTCAAGACCCCACCATGATGTTCCAGGCAGTCTCATCCCTCCTCCTCCTTTCTCTCTTCTCAGTAGGACAAGGGAACCCTAAATATGACATCAGTGTCTCCAACGGTGGTGAATTGGGTGAATGGGGGCCAGTTGAAATGTGTCCCGATGGTTCCCATGCCAGAGGATTCTCTCTCAAGGTGAGATAAATATATACAGTAATAATAATATGATTTCTTGCATGGCAATGTATGTGCTTCTGTATATGGGATTTTGATGGCACAATATTTAAATTGCCCCGCAGAACTTACAATCTAACTTTGCAGGCGCAGTCAAATATTTTAACTTATGTCAGGACTACTTCAGAGGCCAGCTAATTACGGCAAAAATCTCCTTTATAACTGTGATTTATACTTTTTACTCTCAGTATTTAGAAGTAGCCGATACTCCCTCCCCACGTATTAGATAACCCCCTTTCATTGTCCATATTAGACACTATGGGGGCTGTGCACAAAGCAGTGATACAGTAAGTGTTTTTAAGTGAGATAAATGCCGTTATGGCGCAATTTATGGCGCAACTTTTTTATCAATGACGGTGTTTTGGTGATAAAAAGCCTTATAAGTGCGATACTGCAGTGTTATCACTGCTTTGTGAATCGCGCTGCACGCAATTTTGCACCATAAGGCATTTATCTCACTTAAAACCCCCTTACAGTATCACTGCTTTGTGCATAGACCCCCCTGTGTGATGGGGACGATGCACCCAATAGGTTAACCATTGACTGGCATAGTGTTAAATGATGCCCATATTATATGGGCATGATGTATCCACTGTGCCATTCAATTGTTTTATTGGCAGTTGTTATGCATTTAGTTAGCCATTTGATGTGATTCATTTTGCAATGTACAGTAAGGTGTTTTATTTTGGCCTGTTTTTTTATTCCTTCACAATTTCTTGCTATAGTGGTAAATAAATTATGCCCGTATTTTATGAGCATGATGTACCACTGTACCAATGAATGGGTGAAGGGTAATTGCCTGGGGAGGGTGGTTAGGCTTCCTTGGTGGGTAGGGGGGGTTATTTAAAAGTATTTTTTTTGGGGGGGGGGCACACAATTGGTACCGAAGGCCATTGTGGACCCCCAGACACCCGAGGGGATCACCCGGGAACACCCACCGGCCTGTTGTATTAACGGTGTGCTGAAAAAAAGGTAAACAATGCTTTCTGACTGTCTCCGTTTCGTTTTGGCGTGCTTTTAAAGTACGATGATGTATCACTGCTTAGTAAACTGGCAAAAAACTGTGCGTTTGCCGATAAAGCGCTGTTATCACTGCTTAGTGAATCGCGCCGCAGGCAGTATTGGACTTAAAAGTCATTTATCGGACTTAAAAGCAGTTACCACTGCTTAGTGCATAGCCCCCTATATATAGGAAATATTACAATCCTCTTTAAATCACTTTTTGCAAATTCACTTTTTAACCTCACTTTTCTATCCCTCGCCCCTTTTCCCTTTGAGAAATCTCCTTACATTCCCTAATATAAATCCTTTTACTCTCCCTATCAGTAATTACCATTGTTTTACCTATTTAGTTAATCCTTCCCCCCCCCCGTACTATCCCCCTGATAGAAATCCTTTTATCTCTCCCCCCTATTAGAAATCTCACTTATCCTCCCCTATCATAACCCCCCTTATTCCCTCTATTAATCATCCCACTTATTCTACCCTATAAAAAATCCTCTTTAGTCTCCCACTACGTTATATCCCCTTTATACGTCCCCTATTAGAATCCCCCTTACTCCCCCTATTAGAATCCCCTTACTCCCCTATTAGAATCCCCCTTACTCCCTGTGGCAGGACGGCCTGTAGCCGAGGTCAGGGAACAGTCCACACGTGTAGTTTCAGGATAATGAAAAATGTTCAATGGCTTTATTTCTCCACAGTAACATAACATGCGGGTACACGGTCCCTTTAACAAAATAAATCCTGCTCCATGATGGGAGAAAAACTGACTAACACAGCAGACCTATCTAGCAGGCTGGCTGGCTAAACCATAACCAAACCTTCAGAGTCTTTTAAGCAGTCATGAAAACAAATGAAACAAATCTTACTTTAGCTGCAGTAAGTAGTCTGTTGTATCCTTCTGGCTAGCAGCACATCTATCAGTGTGCTCTTGTCTGAGAGAGCCAGCTACTGCTGGTAACAAGATCCTTTTCTACCTTTCTGGCTCTCAGGTGTCAGCTTACTTCCTGACTACCCAAGTTCCACCTGAGTTAACCCTTATGAGTGCTGGATGAAGCACTCAGACATATGTCTCCCAGGCGTAACTGATAGGAGTTGACTTCACTCTGTCACATACCTCCCCTGTTTGTGTGGCTAGTGTCCCACACGGCTGAAGCCCGACCCTCCACTCCTTCCCTTGACAAAAAGTCAGCATTTCCTTGGTCCTTTCCAGGTCTATGCTGAATATCAAACGAGAAGGGATGGAGGGCAATATATCACCTGGTCAACCTTGGATTTGTGTCCTTCATGGTGTTTAACCACTTCAAGGGCGCATGGTCAGTGACCAGGGTGATGTGTACTCCGGCGACATAATGTCTCAAGGCCTCAATTGCCCATTTTACAGCGAGGCACTCCTTCTCAATAACGGAATACCTCACTCCCCTTGGGAACAGCTTCCAGCTGATGAACAGTATGGGGTGTTCAACACCATCAAATTTCTGAGACAGCACTGCTCCCAGTCCTACCTCTGAGGCATCCGTCTGGATGATGAAGGGCTCTTTAAAATCTGGGCTCCGAAGAGCGGGGCCCTCTGACAGGCACTTTTTTAGCATGTCAAAGGCGTCTTGGCACTCCCAAGACCATTTAACTTGGGTTGGGGCACTCTTTTTTGTCAGATCTGTTAGGGGTGCAGAAATTTCCAAAAAATTGGGGATAAACCGCCGGTAATACCCTGCTAACCCCAAAAGGGAGCGGACCTGTGTCTTTGTCTGTGGGGTGGGGACTTCCTTTATGACGGCCACCTTGCTAGCTAGTGGCCTTACTATCCCTTCCCCAACGGCATAGCCCAAGTACTTTGTAGTGGATTTACCCTGGGCACATTTTTTTGGATTTGCAGTGAGTCCTGCTTCTCTTAAGGACGTTAGGACTGCCCTTAACCTTTTTATATGAGACTGCCAGTGTCTGCTATAGATGACAATGTCATCCAAGTAGGCCGCGGCATATGCCCTATGGGGTCGTAGTACCTTGTCCATTAACCTTTGGAACGTGGCTGGAGCCCCATGTAACCCAAATGGCATAGTGACGAATTGGTATAAACCGAGAGGGGTGGCGAAGGCATTTTTGCATTTGGATTCTTCCGCTAGAGGTCTGCCAATATCCTTTCATGAGATCTAGGGTGGAGATATACTCTGCTTTACCAAGCGAATCAAGCAATTCATCCACCCTAGGCATTGGATATGCATCAAATCTGGATACAGCATTTACCTTTCGCAGATCTACGCAAAACCTCACCTTCCCATCTGGTTTAGGGACCAACATGATAGGGCTACACCATTCGCTGTGGGACTCCTCGATCACGCCCAATTCCAACATGTCTATTATCTCCCTCTCTACCAGGTCTTTTCGGCACTCTGGCAATCTATAGGGACGGGACCGTACTTTTACGCCAGGTTCTGTCTCAATCCTACGGGACACTAAATCAGTCTGCCCTGGCAGCTCAGAAAAAACATCTGAGAACTGGTCACATACATCAAGTAGGTCTGACCTTTATTCCGTTGTTAACTGCTCTCCGATGGGAACCTGATGGTCAGTGTACGTACTACCCTTTGGAAGCTTTGGACCCAAATCCGTCTCTCCTTCCCGAGGGTGAATGAACAGCGATCTCATCGTTTTCCAGGGTTTCAGGAGGTTCACGTGGTAGATTTGTTTACCCTTCCTGGACCCTGGTTGAGAGTTCTCATAGTTCACCTCCCCGGTGCGGCGGAGGACTTGGAAAGGACCCTGCAACTTCGCAAGGAGTTTACTCTCTGATGTCGGTAGTAGTAGCATCACTTGGTCCCCAGGTTGGAAGACCCTCAAGTGAGCATTCTGGTTGTACTGCCTCTCTTGACGTTCTTGAGCAGATTTGAGGTTTTCCTTCGCAAACCGACCTATCATGTCTAGGCGGTTTCTAAGGTCTATGACATACTGAAGGTTATTCTTGGAGGGGGAGGGCTCCTACTCCCAGGATTCCTTCAGTAGGTCGAGAATACCCCGAGGTTGGCGTCCATATAGGAGCTGAAACGGGGAGAAGCCTGTGGATGATTGGGGAATTTCTCATACCGCAAACAAGAGGAAAGGGAGAAGTTCATCCCAAGCTCGCTTTTCAGTGTTCACAAACTTCCTAAGCATAGATTTTAAAGTACGGTTAAACCTCTCTACCAATCCATCAGTCTGAGGATGGTAGACCGAGGTCCGGACTGATTTTACCTCCAATAACTTCAGGACATCCTGCATTAACTTTGCCATGAAATTTGTTCCCTGGTCAGTTAACATTACTTGGGGAAGTCCTACCCTAGAAAACAGTTCTAACAGCCTGTGAGCAACCTGTTTAGCAGTGGCTGATCTCAGAGGGAAGGCCTCAGGATATCTGGTGGCATAATCAACAACAACGAGTATAAATTTATGTCCCTTCGCAGAGGGTTCTAAAGGTCCGACCAGATCTACCCCAATTCTCTCGAATGGGATGGCTACCAAGGGCAGAGGAACCAAGGGAGCCGGCTTTTGTCCTTTTTGGCTAGTTAACTGGCATTCAGGACATGTCTCACATAGTTTCATGATGTCACCATGTATGCCTGGCCAGTAAAACCGGGACGAGATGCGGTCCGTGGTCTTATCTCTGCCCAAATGACCACCCCATGGGAGATTATGGGCTAGGGTGAACACTGTTTTAATCAACCCTTTAGGGACTAGCATCTGTCGAATGACCTCCCCTGTTCGTGTAACCTTATTCACACGATATAGTATGTCATTCAACAGTTCAAAATGTGGATACACTTTTACACCTTGTTCATCTATTATCTTGTTGTTGACCTGTACCACCTTCTCATATTGTCTAGTCAGAGCTGGGTCCTCCCTCTGCCTCTGACGGAAGTCAGGAAGATCCAGGGCTGGCAACACTCCCGTATCTATCTGTTCCCCACCCTGGTCATCCCCGGCCATGACCTGCAGTCCTTTGGGCTGACTAATGTTACCAAAAGTCCCAGCCTTTCTTAACCAGTCCTCTTTTTCCGTACGTTTCTGTTTACGTGTCTTTGGGACATGGTGTCTACGGGGGAAAATCTCTGGGGAAAAAGGGAACAATTCTCCGGGCTTCTCCGGTACCAGAGAAGTAGGCTCTGTAGGAGAAGGGGCCAACAATGTTTCGAGGTAGGGCTAGTCTCGGCCAAGTAGAACAGGAGCAGGTAGCCAGGGAGCAACTCCCACTAGTAGGCTGGCCTCTTTATCCTGGATACGTAGTAGAACGTTCGCCGTCGGGTATCTCTTTGTAGCCCCATGGATACACTCAATATTCCAAGGAGAGTCATAAGATAGTCTATTGCTTGGAATTAGGCCCTCTAGGATCAGGGTTTTTCCAGAGCCCGAGTCCAGCATGGCGTTTACTTTTGTCCCCTCCAGAGTTGCTGGGACTAACCACGGATTGTGGTCCCCTCGGAGACAAGCTGTGGCAGTGGTTCTGCCATATGAACAGTCCATCTCCTCATCTCCTGAGTCCGCAAACTCGGTCGTCCGCGGAAGCTCTCGACGGGGCTCGTGTTTGGACCTCTCCGCTGTTGGATGGGGTCATCCCTTCTGGTTGGTGGGGTTATCCTCTCCACTGGGTGGGTGACAGGAGTCCAGGTTCTTGGGGAATACTGTGGGTGGCGGCCTCCCTTGAGTGATCCAGTGGCCTCGGACCCAGGATGGGCGTCTCTGCCGGAGTTTGTACCAGGAACCATCTGAGATGGGAAAGGGTCTTCTGATCAGGTTGACTGGATCTCCCGAGCTGGCGGGTTGTAGACCCTTCGATTGTCTGCTCTCCTGCCTCTAGCATCACCGGAAGCAACTGGTGTTTGCACCGGCCGTTCCCAGCTATCCTGTTGGGTGTCGTCGCCCAGGAAGTTTTCCACCAAGCAGACCGCTGAATCCAGGGAAAATGCAGCGTGTCTTTTTACCCAGGAGCGGGAGGAGGGGGGCAGTATCTGTATGAACTGCTCAAGCACAAACTGTTTAAGGATCTCTGCCTTGTCACGTTTTTCCGATTGTATCCACCTGGTACATAAGTCTACTAAGCGGTGGGCTACGACCCGGGGTCTGTCTCTGTTTGTATATTTGACTGTCCGGAACCGCTGTTGGTAGGTCTCTGGAGTGAGGCCTAGGCGATCCAGAATAGCAGCCTTTAGTTGCTGATAGTCCATGGCCTCGTCTGCTGGAAGAGCCTGGTAGGCTGCCTGAGCTTCCCCTATGAGGAGTGGAGCAAGAGTCGTTACCCAGCGATCAACTGTCCAGCCATGGGCCGTGGCTACCCTTTCAAAAGTGAGGAGAAATGCCTCTGGGTCTTCGTTTGGCTTCATTTAAACAGCATCACTGGTGGGTTATTTGGAATCCCTGGTCTGCCTGGGGTTGGGCCTTCGACCAGCAGTTGGAGTAGCTTTTCCTCTCGCCGGGGCTGTTGCTCATCTTGCTGGGCTTGTCGCTCAGCTTGTTGGGCTTGATGTTCTGCTTGCTTGGCCTGCCATTGTATTTGCTGGGCCTGTTGCTCAGCTTGTTTCTCTGCTAGCTAGAGCTGTTGCTCAAGGAACTGAGAAAAAAAAAATTCCATTTTTTTTTTTCTGTGTGGCCCTTCAGATACAGGGGTTGTCCGTCATCTCAGTTCTGACACCACTTGTGGCAGGGCGGCCTGTAGCCGAGGTCAGGGAACAGTCCACACGTGTAGTTTCAGGATAATGAAAAATGTTCAATGGCTTTATTTCTCCACAGTAACATAACATGCGGGTACACTGTCCCTTTAACAAAATAAATCCTGCTCCATGATGGGAGAAAAACTGACTAACACAGCAGACCTATCTAGCAGGCTGGCTGGCTAAACCATAACCAAACCTTCAGAGTCTTTTAAGCAGTCATGAAAACAAATGAAACAAATCTTACTTTAGCTGCAGTAAGTAGTCTGTTGTATCCTTCTGGCTAGCAGCACATCTATCAGTGTGCTCTTGTCTGAGAGAGCCAGCTACTGCTGGTAACAAGATCCTTTTCTACCTTTCTGGCTCTCAGGTGTCAGCTTACTTCCTGACTACCCAAGTTCCACCTGAGTTAACCCTTATGAGTGCTGGATGAAGCACTCAGACATATGTCTCCCAGGCGTAACTGATAGGAGTTGACTTCACTCTGTCACACTCCCCCTATTAGAATCCCCCTTACTCCCCTATTAGATATCCCCCTTACTCCCCCTATTAGATATTCCCCTTACTCCCCCTATTAGAATCCCCCTTACTCCCCTATTAGAATCTCCCTTACTCACCTATTAGAATTCCTTTTACTCCCCTATTAGAATACCCTTACTCTCCCTATTAGAATCCCCTTACTCCCCTATTAGAATCCCCTTACTCTCCCTATTAGAATCTCCCTTACTCCCCTATTAGAATTCCTTTTACTCCCCCTATTAGAATCCCCCTTACTCCCCGTATTAGAATCCCCCTTATTCCCCCTATTAGAATCCCCCATACTCCCCCTATTAGAAATCCCCTTACTCCCCCTATTAGAAATCCCCTTTGCTTTCCCATTATCCCCTAAATCCCAAACCTCACTATAACACCCCACAGTTGGTCCGAGTTTCTGGCCCAGATTTGGGGTGCAGATATCTCAATTATTGACATCCGATGTCCCATACCAGGGCCTGTAAGTCGGGAAGAAGCGGGTCCCTGAGTCAGAAATCAAAGCAGCCTAAGAATTGCCCCATTACTCCGTTCTGCCCCCACTGCTGCCTTCTTACCCAATTTAGGTCTGTACCCTAATAAGAAGTGTTACCTGTAACCCCATAAAGTGCCCCTCGTTCTAATATCCCACAATTAGGATTAATCTGAGAAGCAACATAGGTAAATTATATGGTCAGGTCAGTGACGTGTTTAATGGGTTAAATGGTCAGTCCCACATAGGGGCAAAGTGACCTAATGACAGAGGGTGAGAGGGGGAGAGTGGGGATGAAAGTGGGAGGGTGGGGATGAGAGGGGGAGGGTGGGGATAAGAGGGGGAGGGTGGGGATGAAAGGGGGAGGGTGGGGATGAGAGGGGGAGGGTGGGGATGAGAGAGGGAGGGTGGGGATGAGAGAGGGAGGGTGGGGGTGAGAGAGGGAGGGTGGGGGTGAGAGGGGAGGGTGGGGGTGAGAGGGGGAGGGTGGGGGTGAGAGGGGGAGGGTGGGGATGAGAGCGGAGTGTGGGAATGAGAAGGGGAGGCTCTTTCAAATTTTAGTTACGCCGCTGGCCCCTATTAGAATTTCAGTGGTTAAAGGGTCAGTCCCACCTAGGAGCATATTGACCTAATGACAGGGACGTGTTTAATGGTTTAAAGGGTCAGTCCCACGTGGGAGCAAAGTGACCTAATGACAGGGACGTGTTTAATGGTTTAAAGGGTCAGTCCCACGTAGGAGCAAAGTGACCTAATGACAGGGATGTGTTTAATGGGTTAAAGGGTCAGTCCCACCTAGGAGCAAAGTGACCTAATGACCGGGACGTGTGTAATGGGTTAAAGGGTCAGAGCCACGTAGGAGCAAAGTGACCTAATGACAGGGACGCGTTTAATGGGTTAAAGGGTCAGTCCTATCTAGGAGCAAAGTGACCTAATGACAGGGACGTGTTTAATGGGTTAAAGGGTCAGTCCCACGTAGGGGCAAAGTGACCTAATGACAAGGACGTGTTTAATGGGTTAAAGGGTCAGTCCCACGTAGGGGCAAAGTGACCTAATAACAGGGATTAATGGGTTAAAGGGTCAGTCCCATGTAGGGGCAAAGTGACTTAATGACAAGGACGTGTTTAATGGGTTAAAGGGTCAGTCCCACCTAGGAGCAAAGTGACCTAATGACTGGGATGTGTATAATGGGTTAAAGGGTCAGTCCCACCTAGGAGCAAAGTGACCTAATGACAGGGATGTGTTTAATGGTTTAGTGGGTCAGTCCCACGTAGGGGCAAAGTGACCTAATGACAGGGACATGTTTAATGGGTTAAAGGGTCAGTCCCACGTAGGGGCAAAGTGACCTAATGACTAGGACGTGTTTAATCGGTTAAAGGGTCAGTCCCACGTAGGGGCAAAATGACCTAATAACAGGGATTAATGGGTTAAAGGGTCAGTCCCATGTAGGGGCAAAGTGACCTAATGACCGGGACGTGTTTAATGGCTTAAAGGGTCAGTCCCACGTAGGGGCAAAGTGACCTAATGACAGGGACGTGTTTAATGGGTTAAAGGGTCAGTCCAACGTAGGAGCAAAGTGACATAATGACAGGGACGTGTTTAATGGGTTAGAGGGTCAGTCCCACTTAGGGGCAAAGTGACCTAATAACAGGGATTAATGGGTTAAAGGGTCAGTCCCATGTAGGGGCAAAGTGACCTAATGACCGGGACGTGTTTAAAGGGTTAAAGGGTCAGTCCCACGTAGGAGCAAAGTGACATAATGACAGGGACGTGTTTAATGGGTTAAAGGGTCAGTCCCACGTAGGGGCAAAGTGACCTAATGACAGGGACGTGTTTAATGGGTTAAAGGGTCAGTCCCACGTAGGAGCAAAGTGACATAATGACAGGGACGTGTTTAATGGGTTAGAGGGTCAGTCCCACTTAGGGGCAAAGTGACCTAATGACAGGGACGTGTTTAATTGGTTAGAGGGTCAGTCCGACTTAGGTACAAAGTGACCTAATGACAGGGACTTGTTTAATGGGTTAAAGGGTCAGTCCCACGTAGGGGCAACGTGACCTAATGACAGGGACGTGTTTAATGGGTTAAAGGGTCAGTCCCACGTAGGGGCAAAGTGACCTAATGACAGGGACGTGTTTATTGGATTGAGGGGTTATGAGTAGTTATATATGAGATGGATACATTGTAACTGATCTTCCTGATACAGGTGGAAAAATTCCAGTTGTTTGGTGATGATACGTCTCTGAGCGGGATACAGCTGCACTGTGTTAGCAGCAACAACAATGGGGAATATTCAATCCAGTCTACTGAAGGAGCGTAAGTCATTCACAGGACATGCACAGCCACACAGGTCTCTTCTTCACATGTACATAGCTTTCCTAACCTCACAGGTCTCTTCTTCACATGTACAGAGCTTTCCTAACCTCACAGGTTTCTTCTTCATATGTACAGAGCTTTCCTAACCTCACAGGTCTCTTCTTCATATGTACAGAGCTTTCCTAACCTCACATGTCTCTTCTTCACATTTAGAGAGCTTTCCAACCTCCTAGGTCTCTTCTTTACATGTACAGAGCTCACCAAACCTCACAGGTCTCTTCTTCACATGTGCAGAGTTTGCCAAGCATATATTACGATGACAGGATTTTGGGGTGTATAAGGAGGGGTGTATAAGGGAGTTCCGAGGGCAGCAAAATGTTGGGGTGTATAGGGAGGGAAATGAAGGCAGCTGGGAGGATAGCAAGGTATTCGAATATATAGAGAGGTGTATCACCAGGAGATTAAGGGAGGGGGTGATACCACTTTACAGATTAAAAATCCCCTTTCCTCTCACCCTATTAGAGATCCCCTTTCCTCTCACCCTATTAGAGATCCCCTTTACTACCCTGAAGGACGTAGGACAGGGGCGATGCCACTATATAGATAATTGGTCAGATCTCCCCTAAAATCCTGTGCCCCGTCCTACAGGTTAGGTCTCCTCTGCAAAAGCACCTAGGAAGTTTCCTCTTCACCACTAACCACGTCCTCCTTCTTCTCTCTCAGGTGGGGCTCATGGACCTCCCCTGTGTGGTGTCCCAACGGCAACCTCATCGCCTTCCGCTTGAGAGTAAGTCCACCTCAGGGGGACGGTGACGACACTGCCGCCAACAACATCATATTTATGTGCTCAGACAAAACGATACTAGAGGGATCTGGACAATCGTGGGGGACATACGGAGGGTGGAGCCAGTCCTGCAAAATAGGGATCTGTGGCATCAGAACCAGGGTGGAGGAGTACCAAGGAAAAGGAGATGACACGGCCCTCAATGATGTCAAGTTCACCTGCTGTAAAAACCCTTCTTTCTTCTCAACTTCCCCATGAAGGGTCTATATTCAATCGGGAAGGTCTTCGGGGGGTGGGGGGAAGGGTTAAGCCAGCGACGTCTCTAAATATATCTGGTGGAGATGGTTGGAGATGCAGATCTTTTAGGGCCCAAATTAGTGGGACGTTCGTATTGTTCAATATGTAATTTTGAAATAAAATTGAATTTTAATGTAAAATAAAATGGAAGTATTCATTGTGACTATTTGTATCCATTTAACGCATATTTGCTCCATATAACTCCTCCTATTACCCCATATAACCTCTCCCTATATCTCCTCCTTTTACTCTTATAACCACTCCCTATATCTCCTCCTATTAACCATATAACCGCTCCCTATAACTACTTCTTATGTTCCACATTACTGCTTCTTAAACTCCTTCTATTACCCCATATACCCGCTCCCTATAACTCCTCCTATTACCCCATATAACCTCTCCCTATAACTCCTCCTATTTCCACATATAACTACTCCCTATAACTCCTCCTATTGCTTCATATAAATGCTCCCAATATCTCCTCCTATTACCCCATATAACCGCTCCCTATAACTCCTCCTATTACCCCACTTAACCTCTCCCTATAACTCCTCCTATTACCCCACTTAACCTCTCCCTATAACTCCTATTACTCTATATAACCACATATGAAAGAAAGTCATCTCCACCTCTCAGTTACTCCGTAGACCAGTCAGCAGCATGTTGCAGTATTCGGGATATAATCAGCGCGTGAGTATGAATTTGATGGATTATCCCATGAGGATGGGACGTATTTTAGCAATATCGCAGAGGGGTAAATAACATGATCTGGAGGGGTGCTGAATGTGCAGGGGAATGAGAGGGGAGGGGCACGTATGACACCCAGGCCTCTAGCTTGGGGTATCGGGGTCATTGTGGAATCATCTGTTCCATGCGAGGAATCCGGTGTCGGTGTAGAGTAAGACGGAGGGTAGATGATGAGGTCCGTTTTTAACATGTTAAGCTTAAGATAGCAATTAGACATCCACGCGGAGATAACAGAGAGACAGATAGGGATATGAGACAGCAGAGAAGGGGAGCGGTCAGCAGAGGAGAGGTAGATGTGGGTGTCCTCTGCATAGAGGTGGTAGGAAAACCCAATGACTGTGTTAGTTTGCCAAGGAAAGAGGTGTAAGTGGAGAAGAGTAGAGGTCCTAGGGCAGAGTCCTGGGGTACACCGGCTGTGGGTGGGAGTGAGGAGGAGGGTGTGCCAGCACCGGAAACACTGAACGTGCGGTGAGATGGGGAAGATATAAACCAGGAGAGGGCAGACTAATGGAGGTCAATAAAATGGAGAGTGTGCAGAAGTGGGGTCGGTGGGGGGGGAGGGGAGGGTGTGTGTGTGTGTGTGTATGTATTGTGATGCCGTCATTGCCCTCTAAGGGCTAGAATGGGGCAGTTGTGGGACTTTACAGCTCTCATAGAGTTAATCATTCTGGAAAGGTCTGTTCAGCTGTGAGTTAATGAGCTAATTAGCCTAGCCTGTATAGTCAGGAAGTGATACAGAGATTCCCCCCCCCCTCCCATGCAGCCAGACACACCCTGTTGAGAGTTAGGCCTCGGGCATGGTCCGTGCTTATGCGCTGACCCGTGCTGCGTCGCGCTGCTACTCGGCACTGAGCCCCTGCAGCCGCAATGAGAGCGGCTTTAGCAGGGGCTCGCGCACGCTTCCGCAAGCGTGCATAAGTCTTAGCAAAATTTTAAATTCAAGCGCTCAAGGGAGCGCAGTGCCGGTCATGTGAGCGGTTCGGCCAGTGAGGGCGAACCAGCTCCGTGACGTCACAGCCCACCCCCCCCGACACGCACCTTGACGGACCAAGGCCAGGAAAAGCTTTCCCTCTGCCTCCGCGCGCCTCCGCACGGCTGCAGTCCTATGGACGCAGCCTTAGAAGGACCTCTGATGGGAAATGCCACAGTAAACCGTCTCCCCGTGCAAAGGCCAAGTCCAACCCTTGGCATCAGGAGATCTCCACTTCACCCCTTTCTCCCTTAACCCCACGATCCCTTAACCCCACCTCTATCCCTTAACCCCATGAGATTTCAGGAGATACCGTGTATGTAAGTGTCACGGTAGACCAGTTATTGCCACATTTATACCTGGATCCTTTGATAAAAACAAAAAACGTGAAATCAAATACATTGTAATTTATTCACCTAAAGAACACACACAGCGTAATTACAGAATAACACGAATAAACAGTTACTGGGATGGGGTAAAACGAAATAAACCGTCCACGGAACGAAATGCTCAGAAATCACATCTCTAGGCACCCATCACCAGACGTGGAGATGATGCACAAAAGGAGCCGGGTAATAGTCCTTGCCTAGGAGGCGCTAGCGGCAACCCCTGTTTCTCCGCCAAAATTAAACTTTTCGGTCCCCCAATGTAGGATTAGTTAGCAAATCCTTAGTCCTTACGAATGCTGGAAGCTGGATCCAGATCTTGGTTACGGTGTGAAAGTCTTCGTACGGGTGCTGTATCTGCTTACAAGATGGGACTTCTTTACAAGGTGGAATTCAGGTGGTGTACACGAGAAGAAGACTAACCCAGTAAGGAGTACTCGGCTAACCGTCTGGTCAGACAAAGTAAAAATCTGTAAGGGGAACCTGTATCAGGTATACATTAATGTGTGTTAACCAGGTGGGATGTGGTAAAGCATACGGTGGTGTGTTAACCGGCTTCAATAGGGGATCTATAGGTGAGGTGTCAGATCAGTCAGCTGTAAGGGACAGTTAGGTGGGACTTCCAGTTGTGCGTGTACAGGACCAGAACATGATGTGGTGTTTGTTGGTCACTGAAGCCACTGTACCATGCTGGCTGAGCACAGCAATCCCGAATGTGACTGGCTGGTGCAGGGGGTCGGTGGTCAGTGTGAGAGGGGAACTGTAATAACACCGGCACCGTCTGCTGCTCCCGATCCGGTGCCCTACAGTAACCTGGTCTTGTGTACTCCATGAGGTATAGAAGTTCTTATCTGAGAATATTAATACCACTCTGCTCGATTTGGGTTACTCACCTGAAACAGGGGTCCACAGAATGAGACTGCGTTATAACCGGTATCGCGTTATAAAATGTTGCCACGCGAGGACTTACCGGCATCTACATCTCTCTCCTCTCTGCAGCTGTCAGCGCTCTCCTCTCTGCTTCATATGGCTGTGTCCACGTGCCGCACTTACGTAGACTTTCGAGCGCAGAGGAGGTTTTTTTTTTTAAAACATACAATTCAATGCTTTATTGCAAACGGACACATACACCCATGTGGGAATTGAACATTAACACATTTTATATAATACACATGCAGGAATCGAACCCAGGAGCTTTCATATACTAGTACCAATTCTCTACCTCTACACAACAGGCGTGGTGTGGCAAAACAGACTCTATAAATATACTTAACCTCTAGAGCACATTGCAATGCAATGGACTGCACTGTAGCGTCGAGGTAGAGAATTGGTACTAACATCCTGGGTTCGATTCCTGTATGATATGGTATAATTTCTAAAATAAAAAATAAATAAAATGATAATTTATAAATTATACATAAAAATAAAATAATTATTATTTTATAATTTTTAAATGAAAAATGGTTTTCAGGCAAAAGGTGACACAGTTTGCTCATTTGCATGCTATTTCCCAGAATCCCTTGCTGCAGTGGAAGCACTGTACGCTAGGTGATAATGGTGAAAGGCAGGGTTGCAGACCTTTCTAAGACGTGAATGTGCTCACAAGTGATCTTTTAAATTTGCTATATGCTATATGGTGGAGGTTTCTTGTTGCCTTTTTCACACGCCATAAATTAAAATGTTGATATATATATACATATATATGTATTCAGCACTCAATAGGTTAAGATGTTTTAAGGAATCTTGTGGTCAGTGTGAAACTAAGAGGATACAATGTTATTGGTATCAGGGGCAACTTGAAACCAAGTTGTATGATGCCCATTTTAGTGATAAGACTTGTTTTTGTAAGTTCCTAATGTTCCTGAGATAAGGTACTTGATGGTAACAACAGAAAAACAAGTATGTAAACAAGTACGTCATTTAGTTGGCTGAGATAGTGATGTATTTCTCTTCGATCTAAGGGTATAAAAAGTAACTGTAGCAGGATACGCCACTGCCTTCTCAGATACTCGCCACCTTGAATAGAAGTATTTTGTATGTTGTATCCTTGCTGAATCGCTGAGCTGATTGAAGAAATAAAGATTGCTGATTTGAACGGCAAACCTGATTCCCGATTATTACATTGCCGAAGTTTTTCTCACCGTTGACATCTCTTGACATCTCCAGTTGAGTTCCTCAAGACCCCACCATGATGTTCCAGGCGGTCTCATCCCTCCTCCTCCTCCCTCTCTTCTCAGTAGGACAAGGGAACGCTAAATATGTCATCAGTGTCAGCAACGGAGGTAAATTGGGTGACTGGGGGCCAGTTGAAATGTGTCCCGTCGGTTCCAGTGCCAGAGGATTCTCTCTCAAGGTGAGATAAATATATACAGTAATAATAATATGATTTTTTGCATGGCAATGTATGTGCTTCTGTATATGGGATTTTGATGGCACAATATTTAAATTGCCCCGCAGAACTTACAATCTAACTTTGCAGGCGCAGTCAAATATTTTAACTTATGCCAGGACTACTTCAGAGGCCAGCTAATTACGGCAAAAATCTCCTTTATAACTGTGATTTATACTTTTTACTCTCTGTATTTAGAAGTAGCCGATACTCCCTCCCCACGTATTAGATAACCCCCTTTCATTGTACATATTAGACACTATGGGGGCTGTGCACAAAGCAGTGATACAGTAAGTGTTTTTAAGTGAGATAAATGCTCTTATGGCGCAATTTATGGCGCAATTTTTTTATCAATAACTGTGTTTTGGTGATAAAAAGCCTTATAAGCACGATACTGCAGTGTTATCACTGCTTTGTGAATCGCGCTGCACGCAATTTTGCACCATAAGGCATTTATCTCACTTAAAACCCCTTACAGTATCACTGCTTTGTGCATAGCCCCCCTGTGTGATGGGGACGATGCAACCAATAAGTTGACCATTGACTGGCATAGTGTTAAATGATGCCCATATTATATGGGCATGATGTACCCACTGTGCCATTCAATTGTTTTATTGGCAGTTGTTATGCATTTAGTTAGCCATTTGATGTGATTTATTTTGCAATGTAAGGTGTTTTATTTTGGCCTGTTTTTTTATTCCTTCACAATTTCTTGCAATAGTGGTAAATAAATCATGGCCGTATTATATGAGCATGATGTACCCATTGTACCAATGAATGGGTGAAGGATAGTTGCCTGGGGAGGGTGGTTAGGCCTCCTTGGTGGGTAGGGGGGGTTATTTAAAAGTATTGTTTTTGGGGGGGGCACACAATTGGTACCACAGGACATTGTGGACCCCCAGACACCCGAGGGGATCACACGGGAACACCCACCGGCCTGTTGTATTAACGGTGTGCTGAAAAAAAGGTAAACAATGCTTTCTGACTGTCTCCGTTTCGTTTTGGCGCGCTTTTAAAGTACGATTCACGTATCACTGCTTAGTAAACTGGCAAAAAACTGTGCGTTTGCCGATAAAGCGCTGTTATCACTGCTTAGTGAATCGCGCCGCAGGCTGTATCGGACTTAAAAGTCATTTATCGGACTTAAAAGCAGTTATCGCTGCTTAGTGCATAGCCCCCTATATATTGGAAATATTACAATCCCCTATTATTCCCTTATTGCAAATTCACTTTTTAACCTCACTTTTCTCTCCCTCGCCCTTTTCCCTATGAGAAATCTCCTTACATTCCCTAATATAAATCCTTTTACTCTAAATATCAGTAATGGCCATTGTTTTACCTATTTAGATAATCCCCCCCCCCCGTACTATCCCCCTGATAGAAATCCTTTATCTCTCCCCCCTATTAGAAATCTCCCTTATCCTCCCCTATCATAACCCCAAATTATTCCCTCTATTAATCATCCCATTTATTCTACCCTATAAAAAATCCTCTTTAGTCTCCCACGTTATATCCCCTTTATACGTCCCCTATTAGATATCCTCCTTACTCCCTTTATTAGATATCCCCCTTACTCCCCCTATTAGATATCCCCCTAACTCCCCTATTAGATATCCCCCTTACTCCCCCTATTAGGTATCCCCCTAACTCCCCTATTAGATATCCTCCTTACTCCCCCTATTAGATATCCCCCTTACTCCCCCTATTAGATATCCCCCTTACTCCCCCTATTAGATATCCCCCTAACTCCCCTATTAGATATCCTCCTTACTCCCCCTATTAGATATCCCCCTTACTCCCCCTATTAGATATCCCCCTTACTCCCCTATTAGATATCCCCCTTACTCCCCCTATTAGATATCCCCCTTACTCCCCCTATTAGAATCCCACTTACTCCCCTATTAGAATCCCCCTCACTCTCCTATTAGATATCCCCCTTACTCCCCCTATTAGATATCCCCCTTACTCCCCCTTTTAGAATCCCCCTTACTCCCCTATTAGAATCCCCCTTACTCTCCCTATTTGAATTCCTTTTACTCCCCCTATTAGAATCCCCCTTACTCTCCCTATTAGAATCCCCTTACTACCCTATTAGAATCTCCCTTACTCCCAAATTAGAATTCCTTTTACTCCCCCTATTAGAATCCCCCTTACTCCCCCTATTACAATCCCCCTTACTCCCCCTATTAGAAATCCCCTTACTCCCCCTATTAGGAATCCCCTTTGCTTTCCCATTATCCCCTAAATCCCAAACCTCACTATAACACCCCCCAGTTGGTCCGAGTTTCTGGCCCAGATATGGGGGGCAGATATCTCAATTATTGACATCCGATGACCCATAACAGGGCCTGTAAGTTGGGAAGAAGCGGGTCCCTGTGTCAGAAATCAAAGCAGCCTAAGAATTGCCCCATAACTCCGTTCTGCCCCCACTGCTGCCTTCTTACCCCATTTAGGTCTGTTCCCTAATGAGAAGTGTTACCTGTAACCCCATAAAGAGCCCCCTCGTTCTAATATCCCACAATTAGGATTAATCTGAGAAGCAACATAGGTAAATTATATGGTCAGGTCAGTGACGTGTTTAATGGGTTAAAGGGTCAGTCCCACATAGGGGCAAAGTGACCAAATGACAGGGGCGTGTTTAATGGGTTAAAGGGTCAGTCCCACGTAGGGGCAAAGTGACCTAATAACAGGGATTAATGGGTTAAAGGGTCAGTCCCATGTAGGGGCAAAGTGACCTAATGACAGGGACGTGTTTAATGGGTTAAAGGGTCAGTCCCACCTAGGAGCAAAGTGACCTAATGACAGGGATTTGTTTAATGGGTTAAAGGGTCAGTCCCACGTAGGAGCAAAGTGACCTAATGACAGGGACGTGTTTAAAGGGTTAGAGGGTCAGTCCCACCTAGGAGCAAAGTGACCTAATGAAAGGGACGTGTTTAATGGGTTAAAGGGTCAGTCCCACGTAGGGGCAAAGTGACCTAATGACAAGGACGTGTTTAATGGGTTAAAGGGTCAGTCCCACGTAGGGGCAAAGTAACCTAATAACAGGGATTAATGGGTTAAAGGGTCAGTCCCATGTAGGGGCAAAGTGACCTAAAGACCGGGACGTGTTTAATGGGTTAAAGGGTCAGTCCCACATAAGGGCAAAGTGACCTAATGACAGGGACGTGTTTAATGGCTTAAAGGGTCTGTCCCACGTAGGGGCAAAGTGACCTAATGACAGGGACGTGTTTAATGGGTTAAAGGGTCAGTCCCACGTAGGAGCAAAGTGACCTAATGACAGGGACGTGTTTAATGGGTTAAAGGTTCAGTCCCACGTAGGAGCAAAGTTACCTAATGACAGGGACGTGTTTAATGGGTTAGAGGGTCAGTCCCACTTAGGGGCAAAGTGACCTAATGACAGGGACGTGGTTAATGGGTTAAAGGGTCAGTCCCACGTAGGAGCAAAGTGAACTAATGACAGGGACGTGTTTAATGGGTTAAAGGGTCAGTCCCACCTAGGAGCAAAGTGACCTAATGACCGGGATGTGTTTAATGGGTTAAAGGGTCAGTCCCACGTAGGAGCAAAATGACCTAATGACAGGGACGTGTTTCATGGGTTGAGGGGTTATTAGTAGTTATATATGAGATGGATACATTGTAACTGATCTTCCTGATACAGTTTGAAAAATTCCAGTGGTTTGGTGATGATACGTCTCTGAACGGGATCCGGCTGCTCTGTGTTAGCAGCAACAACAATGAGGAATATTTAATCCAGTCTACTGAAGGAGCGTAAGTCATTCACAGGACATGCACAGCCACACAGGTCTCTTCTTCACATGTACATAGCTTTCCTAACCTCACAGGTCTCTTCTTCACATGTACATAGCTTTCCTAAACTCACAGGTCTCTTCTTCACATGTACAGAGCTTTCCTAACCTCACAGGTCTCTTCTTCACATATACAGAACTTTCAAAATTCCCAGGTCTCTTCTTCACATGTACAGAGCTCGCCAAGCATATATTACGATGACAGGATTTTCGGGTGTATAAAGAGGGGTGTATAAGGGAGTTCCGAGGGCAATCAAAATGTTGGGGTGTATAGGGAGAGAAATTAAGGCAGCTGGGAGGATAGCAAGGTATTCGAATATATAGAGATGGGTATCACCAGGAGATTAAGGGAGGGGGTGATACCACTTTACAGATTAAAAATCCCCTTTACTCTCACCCTATTAGAGATCCCCTTTCCTCTCACCCTATTAGAGATCTCCTTTACTACCCTGAAGGACGTAGGACAGGGGCGATGCCACTATATAGATAATTGGTCATATCTCCCCTAAAATCCTGTGCCCATCCTACAGGGCAGGTCTCCTCTGCAAGAGCACCTAGGAAGTTTCCTCCTTACCACTAACCACATCCTCCTTCTTCTCTCTCAGGTGGGGCTCATGGACCTCCCCTGTGCGGTGCAGCAACGGCAACCTCATCGCTTTCACCTTGTTAGTAAGTCCACCTCAGGGGGGCGGTGACGACACTGCCGCCAACAACATCGTATTTATGTGCTCAGACGAAACGATACTAGAGGGATCTTGGCACGTGTGGGGTTCATACGGAGAGTGGAGCCAGTTCTGCATGTTAGGGATCTGTGGCATCAGCACCAGGGTGGAGGAGTACCAAGGAAAAGGAGATGACACGGCCCTCAATGATGTCAAGTTCACCTGCTGTGAAAACTGAGTCTTCTTTCTTCTCAACTTCCCCATGAAGGGTCTACATTCAATCGGGAAGGTCTTCGGGGGGTGGGGGGAAGGGTTAAGCCAGCGACATCTCTAAATATATCTGGTGGAGATGGTTGGAGATGCAGATCTTTTAGGGCCCAAATTAGTGGGACATTCTTATTGTTCAATTTGAAATTGTGAAATAAAATTGAATTTTAATGTAAAATAAAATGGAAGTATTCATTGTGACTATTTGTATCCATTTAACGCATATTTGCTCCATATAACTCCTCCTATTACCCCATATAACCTCTCCCTATATTTCCTCCTATTAACCATATAACCGCTCCCTATAACTACTTCTTATGTTCCATATTACTGCTTCTTAAACTCCTCCTATTACCCCATGTAGCGGTCATGTAAAATGGCTACAGTCATCTCTCCTGCTGGCAGTAATGCCTAGTAAGTTGTGGGCATGCCAGAAGTAAGTATGGAGGTTTGCCCTCACACCCTGGTGAGGTGCCCTATGTATGGATGGGAGTGGTCACAGGCTCTGACTCCATGGTTAGTGAGGTCAGAGGTGTGTCAGCCTCCAGAGGATATATAAGGCACAGCACTGATCCAAAGTTAGTTCTGTGTGTGTTGGAGTTGTTAAGGAAGGTTAAAGAACACTGCTACGCTGTGATTGATAGACAATTATGACACTGTGACCAGGGACCTGGCACAGGAACTATCTCCCACAAAGGGAGATAGGGAACCCACCAATTACAGGAAGGCGCACCTTTCAAAGGGAAGCAGCTGAACAATGGAGGGCTAGATACACCCCATTGTGGAGGGCAGCTGGCCCACCGCGTTCAATAAAGATGTTGCTGTGTGGACTTATTGCACAGAGGGGACCACCACAGAGGAGTTCCTCATCAGAACCATTCCCATGCGGACGCAGGAATCCTGATGAGGTGGAGGCGCTGCACTGGATATAGGTAGGACTCAGCACACTACCTCAGTTGCCTGTCTGGACGGGTCATCCCTAATACACCATCAAGCGGGAGACTCAGGGGTCCTGTAACCAACAGGTGCACCACCAGACACACTCACCATGTAAAGGGGGCTGGTTAGTCCACAGGGGCCAATGTGAGATTGGGTGGGTCTTGGCCAGTCCACAAAACCCGTTACACCCATATAACCGCTCCCAATATCTCCTCCTATTTTCACATATAACTACTCCCTATAACTCCTCCTATTGCTCCATATAAATGCTCCCAATATCTCCTCCTATTACCCCATATAACCGTTCCCTATAACTCCTCCTATTTCCCAATATAACCCCTCCCTATAACTCCTCCTATTACCCCATATAACTGCTCCATATAATGTAACTTCTACTGCTTCATTTAACAACTCCCTATAAATTCTCCTATTACTCCATATAACC
>NC_134502.1:31907364-32019864 GCF_040206685.1 Ascaphus truei | reverse complement strand
GAGATCAACTCAGCAAGCCACATCGTGGAACGGTTGGTCATGGACCAGTTCTTGCGGAAACTTCCCTCTGCCCTATGCCGTTGGGTCAGTCAGAGTGACCCCCATAATGCAGACGAGCTGGTGGCCCTCGTAGAAAGTACAATGCAGCAGAAGAGCACCCGCAACCCATAGTCGTGGAGCAACCCCACTACCCAAGGTTCCAGGACTCTTTCAGAGACGGTAAAAGGGTACCAGGGTTAAGGGGGGCTGAAGAGCGACGACCGCCTTCACACAGCACCAGTAACAGTGGCTCGCACACTAAGGGCAACAGCCAACATGGGGAGCCGAAAAAAGGCTCTAAGTGGGACACAGACTATGTACCTAAATGTGTAAATTGTTATGAGAGGGGCCACACCGCGAAAGTCTGCCCACTAAATGCTGAACCCATGCAATGCAACAGCGTTGAACCTTATTCGCTGTGGTCCCAATGTATGGGCTCTAGCCCAGAGGACCCCTTGAATAACCATCTGTGGGCATTTGTAAAGGTTAATGGTAAGAGGGTTCGGGCACTTCTTGACTCTGGGAGCATGGTCACACTAGTGTCCAAATACCTGTTGCCCATTAAGAAGAAATAGGTAAACAGTTCACAAAGAGTGGCAATTTGTTGTATACAGTACATGGGGATAATCACGAATATTCCACTGTTTTTGAAACAGAGTTTGGTTCTTTAGATTTCAAAGTGGGTATAGTACCCAAACTGGCACATGATGTGTTAATAGGGACTGACTTTCCTCATTTTCTAAAAATGAGGTCCTCCTCTCAGAATAGCGCCCAGAGTTCGATAGCGGACCATAACGAACTAACAGAAGAAACAAATCCTTTCCCTTTTTCAGAAATAGAGGTTGACGAGTGCCCAAATAAGAAGGGGAAAAAGGAGGAGTGCTGTAAAATTCCCTTCCCCATGGCTACCTTGGTAGGGAATACCCCAAATCAAGATGTTGAACAGGCACTTACCACCCCAGAACAGGATAAGACACTCGCTGACCTAGAGGTCAGTCCTGGGAGTTTTAAGAAGGCGCAGTGGGAAGACCCCACATTAGCGGTAGCAAGGGGGAATATACGGGACCAGAATAGTACCCCTGGCCAACTGGACAGGTCACTTGCCTACCCCTACTTCGAGGTAGAGAATGACCTAGTATATCGGGTTGATAAAAGGAAATCAGTTACAACTAAACAATTGTTGGTACCACGGACATTCCGTAACGTAGTATTACACCTCGCACATAGTCACCCATTGGGGGGACACCTAGGGGTGGAAAAGACAAAAGAAAAGGTTCTCCGAAGCTTCTATTGGCTTGGGGTTCTGGCAGAAATTACAAATTATTGCTCCTCATGCCCAGAATGTCAGATCACCGCCCCGTTCAAAGCGTACCGCAGCCCATTGGTACCCCTTCCCATAATAGATGTACCATTTGACCGGATTGCTATGGATCTAGTAGGACCCCTAATAAAGTCTGCTAGGGGACATCAGCATATATTGGTAATATTAGATTATGCCACCCTATATCCGGAGGCAGTTCCCCCACGTAGCACCTCTGCTAAAAACATAGCAAAAGAGTTAGTAGTTCTGTTTTCCCGGGTCGGAATTCCTAAAGAGATCTTATCTGATCAGGGAACACCAATTGTGTCCCAAGTAACAAAAGAGTTATGTAAACTCCTAAAAATCGAGCATCTCAGAACCTCAGTCTATCATCCACAAACAGATGGTTTAGTGGAACGATTCAATAAAACCTTAAAGAGCATGTTACGCTGGGCGGTCGATAAGGATGGGAAAAACTGGGATTGTTTGTTACCATACCTGTTATTTGCCATTAGGGAAGTTCCCCAATCATCCACAGGCTTCTCCCCGTTTGAACTATTGTATGGCCGACACCCAAGGGGCTTACTGGATATAGCCAAAGAGACTTGGGAACACGAGGTTACCCCTTACAGAAGTGTAATAGAGCATGTTGCCCAGATGCAGGACCGCATTGCTGCAGTCCTACCTACTGTATAGTGAGGGAACACATGGAAAAAGCTCAAGAAGCACAGAGGAATACGTATAATAAGGGTGCTAAGGTCAGAATTTTTTTTTCCAGGTGATAGGGTACTAGTTCTGGTTCCCACCGTAGAGAGTAAATTCCTTGCTAAGTGGCATGGGCCATATGAGGTCTTGGAAAGTGTGTGAGAAGTAAATTATAAGGTAAGACAGCCAGGTAGTAGGAAACCTGAGCAAATTTACCATATAAACCTACTTAAGCCCTGGAAAGATAGAGAGGTCTTGTTAACCCTAGTACCCCCAGGTCCGTCAGAGAATCAAGAAACTGACCAAGAGGTTAGCATAGCTGAAACCCTGTCCGTTCATCAGAAATGAGAGGTCCAGAATTTAGTGAGAAGAAACAAAGAAGTCTTCTCTACACAGCCAGGTAGAACTAGCATAATTGAACATCACCTAGTCTCTGAACCGGGGGTCAGAGTTAACCTTAAACCTTACCGAATCCCAGAGGCCAAAAGAGAGGCTATAAGTTTAGAGGTTAAGAAAATGCTAAAACTAGGCGTAATTGGGGAATCCCAAAGTGGGTGGAACAGCCCTATAGTTTTAGTCCCAAAGCCAGACGGTACAACGAGGTTTTGTAATGACTACCGGAAACTAAACGCGGTGTCAAAATTTGATACTTATCCTGTGCCCAGGGTGGATGAACTTGTAGAGAGACTGGGCAAAGCCCGATATCTCACAACGCTAGACCTAACAAAAGGGTACTGGCAGGTTCCCCTCACAGAAAGGGCAAAAGAAAAGACAGCCTTCTCAACCCCAGATGGCCTCTTTCAGTATAGGGTGCTGCCTTTTGGCTTACATGGAGCTCCCGCCACATTCCAAAGAATGATGGATAAAATTTTAAAACCACATGCTCGGTATGCTGCCGCCTACCTGCATGATGCTGGACTAACTGCTAACCCCGCTAAATGCACTATTGGTCTGGAGGAGGCCAAGTATCTGGGGTATTCGATTGGCAGAGGTTTACTCAAACCCCAAACAATCAAAGTAGAGGCGATACAAAATTGGCCACGGCCAGTTACAAAAAAACAAGTAAGGACCTTTTTGGGATTAATTGGCTACTATAGAAGGTTTATTCCCAATTTTGCAACTAAGGCAACCCCACTAACCGACCTCACAAAAGCAAGAGGACCGCTAATGGTAAAGTTGTCCCCCGAAACCGAACAGGCCTTTAGAAGCCTGAAAGCAGCTCTCTGTGTCCAACCAGTCTTGGTCACACCTGACTTCTCCAAAGAGTTCGTAGTCCAAACCGACGCATCTGAGGTAGGGCTGGGGGCTGTACTCTCCCAGGAGTCTCAAGGTGAGGAGCACCCCATCCTTTATTTAAGTAGGAAACTAAATCCCCGGGAGAAAAATTACTCCATAGTCGAGAAAGAGTGTCTCGCAATAAAGTGGGCTGTAGAGACGCTCAAATACTATCTGTTGGGGAGAAAATTCCGGTTGGTCACAGATCATGCACCCCTTACCTGGATGTCAAAACAGAGAGAAGAATGCTAGAGTGACCAGGTGGTTCCTAAGCCTACAACCCTTTAAATTTTCTGTGGAACACAGGTCAGGGCACAAACATGGCAATGCCGACGGGTTGTTAAGGATGCACTCCCTAATATCCATGGTCGCTCATCCCTCGGGGTCTGAGCTGGGGGGGAGGATATGTGACAGAAACCAGGGGATGGTAATAAATTCCATATATAGGGCTCCCAGGATACTGAACAGTTTCTGTCCTGTTTAGGCTGAACAGTGAAGCCTCATAATACATGCACTCCATCCCACAGTTTGTCTGCTGCCTGATTTCTGTCATCCGTCATGCTAATTAGAAATCAGGTACTTAAGACCTATTTCCGGTTTCCTCTCCTCTCTCCCCAAGAGCTTGGAGGCAGGAAGGCTGCAGAAATCAGAGAGGGGAAAAAGCCTCTCCCCAAACAGGTTAAAACCTTCTGTTCTTTTTGGTCTAAACCTGCGAAGTTACTTATTTTGTTGGAAGAAGTGGAAAAGCCACTTCCACCCTGAGTTAAGGATATTTAAGTTAAGTTATCGCTCAGGTGAGCAGCTTTTGTTTTGATGTGTTTCTATTGTATGCACTGTGGCAGTCTCAGTGCCTGGGACTGAATAAACCAGGCATAGCCTGTTTAAAGGAACAGTACGTGACGCCTCGTCATTTAACCTACCCTAAAAGACCGTGTTCTAACAGTCCCGGACTGACGGCGGAGCCCCGGAGTAAGCCATTTGTCACTGTATGTATGTATATATGTGTGTGTGTGTGTGTGTGTATGTATGTGTGTATGTATGTGTGTGTGTGTATGTGTGTGTGTATGTATGTATGTGTGTATGTATGTATGTATGTATGTGTGTATGTGTATGTATGTGTGTATGTATGTATGTATGTGTGTATGTATGTGTGTGTGTGTGTGTATGTATGTATGTATGTATGTGTGTATATATGTATGTGTGTATGTATGTGTATGTGTGTGTGTATGTATGTATGTATGTATGTATGTATGTGTGTGTGTGTGTGTGTATGTATGTGTGTGTGTGTGTATGTATGTATGTGTGTATGTATGTGTGTGTATGTATGTATGTATGTATGTATATATATATATGTGTGTGTGTATGTATGTATGTGTGTGTGTGTGTATGTATGTATGTGTGTATGTATGTGTGTGTATGTATATGTGTGTGTATGTATGCGCGTGTGTGTGTGTGTGTATGTATGTATGTATGTATGTATGTGTGTGTGTGTATGTATGTATGTGTGTGTGTGTGTATGTATGTATGTGTGTATGTATGTGTGTGTATGTATGTATGTATGTATGTATATATATATGTGTGTATGTATGCATGTATATGTGTGTGTGTGTATGTATTGTGATGCCGTCACTGCCCTCTAAGGGCTAGAATGGGGCAGTTGTGGGACTTTACAGCTCTCAGAGAGTTAATCATTCTGGAAAGGTCTGTTCAGCTGTGAGGTAATGAGCTAATTAGCCTGTATAGTCAGGAAGTGATACAGAGATCCCCCCCCCCCATGCTGCCAGACACACACTGTTGAGAATTAGGCCTCGGGCATGGTCCGCACTTATGCGCTGACCCGTGCTGAGTCGCGCTGCTGCTCGGCACTGAGCCCCTGCAGCCGCAATGAGAGCGGCTTTAGCAGGGGCTCGCTTTCGGAAGCGTAGGTCTTAGCAAAATTTTAAATTAAAGTGCTCAAGGGAGCGCAGGGCAGGCCCAATGAGGGCGAACAAGCTCTGTGATGTCACAGCCCCCCCCCGACACGCCCCCGGACGGCGCGCAGACTAAAGCCACGGAAAGCACCCGCTTTCCCTCAGCCTCCGCGTGCCTCCGCACGGCTGCAGTCCTATGAACGCAGCCTTAGAAGGGCCTCTGATGGGAAAAACCACAATAAACCGTCTCCTCATGCAAAGACCAAGTCCAACCCTTGGCGTCAGGAGATCTCCACTTCACCCCTCTATCCCTTAACCCCACGATGCCCGAGTACCAGCCCCGCATGCGATTACAGGAGATACAATGTATGTATGTGTCATGGTAGACCAGTTATTGCCACATTTATACCTGGATCCTTTGATTAAAACAAAAAACGTGAAATCAAATACATTGTAATTTATTCACCTGTAGACGGACGTTCACAGAGGTACACAGTTGGAGTCGTTTATAATGTGAAATTATAATAAGGCTTTATTGTGCCTCTTCCTTGTTATCAGGAAATTCATCCAAAAACAGGGGGGGGAACAAAGCTTCTAATCACTTGGGAGTATTTCTAGTGAAACACTATGCATTAATTCACATCTCCCTTAGTCAAGCAGGTTCTCGCAGCCCCAAAACATATAACATGCAATAAGCAGATATAAGCAGTCTCTTAAGAATAAAAGTCTTATCTGTTTCTTGGAAGGAAAATCTTGTCACTTCCTGGTTCAGCTTCAGGTGTAGTAGATTTCCCTGTGTCTTCAAATCAGGTCTGCTGTGCAGAGCTCAAGACCGGTCAGCTCCAGAGATGGGTGTTCTTTTAGTCAGTCTCTCCTGTGAGACTCAAAAACACTGCTCTGTCTCCAAAGGTCAGCTCACACGTGAGCAAAGGAGGAGTTACTTCCTCTCTCAAAGGCAGGCTTTTTTTACTACCTGTAATCAGGCAGGTGGTGCTAGTTAATTTGCTACCAGCAGTTAACCACCACACTGCTGGATTAGAGGCACCTTTGTGAACAGGGATAAGTCCCCTGTTACATCACCTAAAGAACACACACACAGCGTAATTACAGAATAACACGAATAAACAGTTACTGGGATGGGGTAAAACGAAATAAACTGTCCACGGAATGAAATGCTCAGAAATCAAGTCTCTAGGCACCCATCACCAGACGTGGAGTTGATGCACAAAAAGAGCCGGGTAATAGTCCTTTGCCTAGGAGGCGCTAGCGGCAACCCCTGTTTCTCCGCCAAAATTAAACTTCTCGGTCCCCCAATGCAGGATTAGTTAGCAAATCCTTAGTCCTTACGAATGCTGGAAGCTGGATCCAGATCTTGGTTACGGTGTGAAAGTCTTCGTACGGCACGTTGTATCTGCTTACAAGATGGGACTTCTTTACAAGGTGGAATTCAGGTGGTGTACACGAGAAGAAGACTAACCCAGTAAGGAGTACTACGTCAGAACAGGGTTGTATTATTAAAAACAAACGATGCGAATATTATATCTCTGGCGCCCCTGCACATAATATAACTTTATTATTGTCCTTAATTAAAATAACGGTGGTTAAAACGAGTATTAAAACACCCAATTGTATCCGGTGGCATAAACTTGTAATGATGAAGTGCAGGATAACTCGAGGTGGCGAAAGGGTTAAAGGTGTCCTTTCACGTGCCCTGCCCGAGTAATATGCCCCAGGCTTGCGATGTGGTACTAGCTAGTCCACTAGTCACTGAATGTGAACCACGCTACCTCCAACGGTACAACACTGGCAGCCAGACCAGCAATTGATATTATAGGCGGTCATAACACATAGTTATGAAAGATGCGCAGGGTTAAATACAATATATGGAAATAACCTGCATACTGTACATATGTATAGGTAATACACACGCGTGTAATAATGTCATGGCGGTGATCCGTGGGTGGGGAAGGAACATGTCCACGTAGAAGATATAACCACAGTTAGTGCACTCTGTCATAACCTGGCTGTGTGGTGAAGGAATTACAAATCATTAAACTTTATTGGTGTCCATTAAAATAAAGTGGAATAAAACCAGCATTAAACAAAAAGTTTGTGTCCCATGTGTCACGCTTGCGCTCTCCTCACAAGCGCAGGGAAAGGGAAGGACCCGTTAGCGAGGTGGGGAATCCGCAAGGGATACGAAGGGAGTAAGTTGCCGCGCAGCTGGGGATCGGCGCATGTAGGCACGTGACCGCGCGCATGAGAATGCGCAACGCGTCCGGAGGTGCGAAGCCAAGCTCAGAGACACGACTGATCCAGCTGCATGTGCGCGCATGCTCTGACAGCAGAGCAGGAGAGCACGCGTTCTCAGGCACCAACGCGGGGGTTGTGGGAAGCCAATGCTTCAGCACGGGAGTCTGGAAACGGAAACCAGGAACATGGGCATGGAGTCCAGAGCACAAGGTAACATCCAGAGAAGGATTGCTTCTTGGAGAACGTACAGACTTCTTAAAGGCATAGTGACAGAAACAGCAAGGTGCAGTGAAACTAAATATAACATAAGGGTTCTTAGTCTAATCCATTGGCCAAGGAATTATAAGCCTGCTACCACGTCAAGGTGAACCCTACTAAGCAGGTACATACACTACCCAACGATAAACTAACCTCAGTAGTATAAGAGTGACTGTCCCAGTCTTCCAGAATCCAAATGAGAGTAAAGGTCCCAAGGAGGTCCAGGCAGGAACAGTATGCGATGGGTTCTATCAGGCACCAGGGCAGGCAGCAAAAGACTAAATGCAAAGAGAAAGTCAAAGAGAGGCTTACTTCCTGTCAGGAGGAAGAGGGCAGGATTTGCCAGGAAGCAAGATGGCGTTGCTTGCTTCAGAATCCTTAAAGACACAGGATCTTGACTCGCAGCTAGAGGGCGGCGATCAGAAGTAAACAGGTAAAGAAAGGACACACCGCAGGGGGCGTGTTCCGTGCATCGTTACACCATGTGAAAGGCTCTGTGTGCCGAGTCCAGAACAATCTGGCGATGAAGGGGTTAATATACCCCCTATCCTGCAGTTTCAGGTGAGTAACCCAAATTGAGCAGAGTGGTATTCATACATCCGCTGTTCTCAAATGAGAAGTTCCATACCTCCTGGAGAACTCGGCTAACCGTCTGGTCAGACAAAGTAAAAATCTGTAAGGGGAACCTGTATCAGGTATACATTAATTTGTGTTAACCAGGTGGGATGTGGTAAAGCACACTGTGGTGTGTTAACCGGCTTCAATAGGGGATCTACTGCACCGACACACTTTATACAAGCAAATACCCAGTATGTACCTGGCAGATACCTGGAATGCGCCGCTCCTCACCTCTGACAAGCCCCGTTGCGTTTGCCTTCCCAGCCTGGGTTCATGCCTGGCTGACGGGCGGCTGATCTGTTAAATGATAATGATTAGGATTTAATAGGCTGCAATGCTTCGCGTGTCTACCAGATGGCATAAATTCATGAATTGTAATGCAGTATATATATATATAATGTGCAGTATTGCAGCCAGCGGGAATAAAATGCTTCAATCCCTGCTTGGAAAATAACCCAATGCACTCGGGCAGAAAACAGTCACAAACCTCAATACACCCGGGTATACCCGAATTCGTGGGACTAGCCGAGCTCGAATAAAGTGTGTCGCCAGTGTAAGTGCGTTCAGAGATGAGAGCTGTGAAGCATCGTCTCCCAGAGCAGTGAGAGTTAGGTGCGTTCCCAAAGCTCAGTGAGGGCTGGGAGAGTGAGGCAGTGGTGAGGTGTGCTGGGGCGGGCCAAGGGGGCCTTGAAACAGTGGTGTGAGTGTGTCAGGCCAATGAGAGGTGTGGGGGGAGGGCCAAGGGGGTGGTGTCGGTGTGTGAGGGGGTGGTGTTAGTGTGTGAGGGGGCGGGCCAAGGGGGTGGTGTGAGTGTGTGAGGCCAATGAGAGGTGTGTGGGGGCGGGCGGGGCAAGGGACCAATGAGATTGCCGCTAGGGACAGGGAACACACCAGGGAAACATACATACATACAATGCTTTCAAAAATATATAGTAGATATGTATTCAGCACTCAATAGGTTAAGATGTTTTAAGGAATCTTGTGGTCAGTGTGAAACTAATAGAATGCAATGTTATTGGTATCAGGGGCAACTTGAAACCAAGTTGTATGATGCCCATTTTAGTGATAAGACTTGTTTTTGTAAGTTCCTAATGTTCCTGAGATAAGGTACGTGATGGTAACAACAGAAAAACAAGTATGTAAACAAGTACGTCATTTAGTTGGCTGAGACAGTGATGTATTTCTCTTCGATCCAAGGGTATAAAACATAGCTGTCGCAGGATACGCCACTGCCTTCTCAGATACTCGCCACCTTGAATAGAAGTATTTTGTATGTTGTATCCTTGCTGAATCGCTGAGCTGATTGAAGAAATAAAGATTGCTGATTTGAACTGCAAACCTGATTCCCGATTATTACATTGCCGAAGTTTTTCTCACCGTTGACATCTCTTGACATCTCCAGTTGAGTTTCTCAAGAACCCACCATGATGTTCCAGGTTGTCTCATCCCTCCTCCTCCTCTCTCTCTTCTCAGTAGGACAAGGGAACTCTAAAAATGTCATCAGTGTCTCCAACGGAGGTAAATTGGGTGACTGGGGGCCAGTTGAAATGTGTCCCGTCGGTTCCCGTGCCAGAGGATTCTCTGTCAAGGTGAGATAAATATATACAGTAATAATAATATGATTTCTTGCATGGCAATGTATGTGCTTCTGTATATGACTGCCCCACACCTCTGGAATGCCCTTCCCCTCAGTACCCGACTAGCACCCTCTCTATCCACCTTTAAGACCCACCTTAAGACACACTTGCTTAAAGAAGCATATGAATAGCACTGTGGATATTCTGAACACGTTACATAAAGCTTGGCCCCCTGCAGACGCACTTACCAGAACGCCCTCCTACTGTCTCTGTACGTTCTCCCTACCTACCAATTAGACTGTAAGCTCCTCGGAGCAGGGAAACCTCTTCCGAAATGTTACTTTTATGTCTAAAGCACTTATTCCCATGATCTGTTATTTATATTATCTGTTATTTATTTGATTACCACACGTATTACTACTGTGACGCGCTATGTACATTAATGGCGCTATATAAATAAAGACATACAATACAATACAGTATGGGATTTTGATGGCACAATGTATAAATTGCCCCGCAGAACTTACAATCTAACTTTGCAGGCGCAGTCAAATATTTTAACTTATGCCAGGACTACTTCAGAGGCCAGCTAATTACGGCTAAAATCTCCTTAATAACTGTGATTTATACTTTTTACTCTCTGTATTTAGAAGTAGCCGATACTCCCTCCCCACGTATTAGATAACCCCCTTTCATTGTCCATATTAGACACCATGGGGGCTGTGCACAAAGCAGTGATACAGTAAGTGTTTTTTTTTTTTTTTTAACTTTTTTTTCCCTTTTATTGGAGACAGATAGAAGTTGGTACATACAGGGGTTAGAATCGATATAGTACTTAACATTTTTGGAACAGTAAAAGTTGATTGCAGAACGCATTAACAGTCTCAATAAAACGTTTTCTCACTTAGTAATAAGAAAAGGCGGGAAGGGGGAGACTCAGGATGGGGAGGACAGTTGGGAACGACATAAGATGGATGGGGGGGGGTTAAACTGGGGAAAGAGGGAGGGGGCAGGGGGGAGGGGGTGGTGGGGAGGGCAGTGCAGGGATACTCCTCTCTCGTCTTCAGTGTTAGGGGTGGGGAGAACGGGCAGACTCTTCCCACTCTGGTTGATTATTTTGACAGGGAGTTATTCCTTTTTGCGGGGCCTAATCTGGGGGGGGGGGGAGTTCCGGAACTTTTCCAGGGCTCCCAGGTATTGTAAAATTGTGGCATTTTCTGTTTGAGCATTGCTGTTAATTTTTCCATATTCATAATTACGTTTATTCTATTTATTACTGCCCTTCTTGAGGGTGCTTTCACCTGTTTCCAGGATGCTGCCACTGAGCATCTTGCTGCTGTGAGTATAGCAGACATCAGCCTGGTCGCGGGGGTTGGGATGTCTTCTATTGGACTGCCCAGCACGTATGTCAGAGTGTCCAGCGGGACCTCTAGGCCCAGGGTCTCGTCCAGCAATCTCTTGACTCTGGTCCAGAATTTCTGGATCTCAGGACATGTCCACCAAATGTGGGCCATGTCTCCCTTTTGTCCACATCCTCTCCAGCACATGTCCGAAGCGCCGGGGAAGATCTGGCTCAATCTACTCGGGGTCAGGTACCAGTGAAATAGTATTTTATATATGTTTTCTTTTGTTACCGAGCAAATTGAGGTTTTGGGGGCTGCCTCCCAGATGTCCTCCCAGTCTTCGAGTTCTAATGATATGCCCAGGTCTATACAGCATTTTTGCATATAAGCATGTGTGGGCGAGGGAAGGGAGTTTTCGATTATACTGTAAATTGATGTGATTAGTCCTTTTTGGTATTCTCTCACTTGGCAGAGGGACTCAAATTTGGTTAGGGGGGGGAATTTTGAGGACTGGTATAGAGCTCTGAGGAAATGTCTTACCTGTAAGAATGCAAAAATTGGGAAATTTGGGGCCGTTAGTTTGTTTTTGAGCTCCTGGAAGGACAGAGCTTCGTTATTCTCTAGCAGATCCGCTACCGTGTTAATATGAAGGTCTTGAAATAGACCGATTTGGGCTTGGGCGCACCCCGGAGGGAATTCAGGGTTCCCAAGTATGGGGGTGAGTTGGGAGGGGGCTGAAGTTAGGCCATATTTCCCTCTGTTTTTGGACCAAATAGACCACGTGCATTTCATTGCTCCCAGTTCAAGTTTCTGGGGAAGTTTTTCTTTATATTCTGGGGACCATAACATTACTGGGAGAGGGACAGGGGATACATAGTTAGCTTCCATTTCCAACCAGCAGGCTGTGTTCGGGGGGTTATTCCAAACCACTGCCTGTCTGAGCTGGGCCGCGTGATAATATCTGACCACATCTGGTACTCCCAGTCCGCCTCTCGTCTTTGCTGCCGTAAGCACCGACCTCGGGACTCTGGGTTTTCTCTGCTTCCATATAAACTGCATTATCTGCTTTTGTATGTTTCTCAACTCGGCTAGTGGTATTGGGATTGGGAGAGTTTGGAAGTAGTATAACAGGCGGGGAAGAATATTCATTTTGGCGGAGACGATTCTGCCGAACCAGGAGATCTGGTATGTATTCCAAGTCTCAAGGTCTCTTTTAATTTGACTAAGTAGGGGGGGATAGTTAGTTTTATATAGCATGGAATACATTTTAGTAATTTTTATCCCTAGGTATTTTATATGGGACGAGTTCCATCTATATTTGTAGTTTGATTGGAGGAGTTTCCATGCATTTTCAGGGAGAGATATATTCAGGGCCTCTGACTTGTCCCTGTTTATCTTATAGTCCGAGGACTGACTAAATTGATCTAGTAGTTTGTGTAGGTTGGGAAGGGAGATATGTGGGTTAGTTAGGGTCAGAATGACGTCGTCCGCGAAAAGGGATATTTTGTAATTTGTGTCCGCTATGGATATACCTGAGATATTCGGGTCTGCTCTAACTTGGGCTGCCAGGGGTTCAATTGAAATTGCGAAGAGCAAAGGGGATAGGGGGCAACCCTGTCTGGTTCCATTTCTAATATGGATCGTACTGGATTGTCCTCCTGGTAGTTTCAAGTATGCTGTGGGATTCTGGTAAAGTGCTCGAATCCCCTCTAAGAATGGGCCTGAGAAGCCGAATTTGATCAGAGTTTTATCTAGGAAGGTCCATTTGATACGATCAAATGCCTTCTCAGCGTCTAGACTTACGATCATAGCTTGGAGTTTATTGAGATGCACGTGGTCGATGATATTAATAATTTTGCGGGTGTTGTCAGAGGCCTGTCTTCCTGACACAAATCCCACTTGGTCTATATGAATTAGTCGGGGGAGAATAGGGTTTAACCGGTTTGCTAGGATCTTGCTAAAGAGTTTTAGGTCTGTACAGTATTAAGCAGGGAGATTGGTCTGTAGTTACCGCATTGTAGCGGGTCCCTTCCTTCCTTGTGAATGATGGCTAGGTTGGCCGCTGAAATTGTGCCTGGGATCGGGGCTCCTTCAAGGAAGGAGTTAAACATATCAAGTAGAAAGGGGGATAGCGGCACTTTAAATTTTTTATAATAGGCGTTTGAGAAGCCGTCTGGACCAGGGGTCTTGGCTATCTTAAGGGTGCTTATGGCTTGCGCCAGTTCCTCCTGGGTGATTTTACCATTTAGGGCTTTGAGTTCCTCGTCCATGAGAGAAGGTAGTTTACATTTCGCCAGAAATTGCGAGATAAAGTCTACATCTGTTGGATCTTGGTTAGGGGGGTGGAGGTTGTAGAATTCCGTGCAATATTTTGCAAATTCTTGGGCAATTTCCTTTTCAATATACTGTAGGTGGTGTGGCCTCCTTTAGTATGGATTTTGGTAATTTGGGCCCTTTTTTTTATGCCCCGAAGTTTTGATGCCAGAAGTTTATCTTCCTTATTGCCTTTATCATAAAACTTCTGGTTGGACCATTTAAGCTTTCTTTCCACCTCTTCCAATTGGGACAATTTTAGCTCGGTCCTTGTCTTATCAAGTATCCTGAGTAGTTTCTTGGAAGGGGACTTTTTATGTTGTTGTTCCAGATTTATTATTTTCTCAGTTAGCGCCTTTTGCGTTTATAATTTGATTTTCTTTTTATACGATGCCAAAGATATTAGGTCGCCTCTGATTTGCGCTTTGTGGGCTTCCCACAGTGTAGACGCTGAGGAAACTGACCCTTTGTTCAGTTCAAAGAATATAGCTAGTTTGTGCCGAATCGTGTCTACAGTTTGGAGGTCGTTTAGTAGCGAATCGTTGAGTTTCCAATTATAAGAGGTGTTCTTCACAAACGGAAGGGATAGGGTCAAATCTATCGGGGCATGGTCAGACCACGTTATCGGCCCTATATTGGAATGGGAGGCTGCCTGGAGGACATTTGTGGAACCTATGAAATAGTCGATCCGCGTGTAAGATTGATGTGGGGCCGAGAAGAACGTATAGTCCCTCTGGCCTACGTGCTGAGCCCTCCAAATATCCGTAAGGGAGAAACTCTTTAAGATCTCTCTAAATCTTGTCGCTTTTTGCTGGGCCTGAGCTGTGTGCTGGGTGGACGGCAAGGAGGTTCTGTCCTGCTCCGGTGATAGGACCATATTGAAGTCCCTGACTATAAGTAATGAGGCCAGTGCGGGCTGATCCAGGGAGTCCAGGAGATCCTGAATAAATTGTACCGGGTTTTCGTTTGGTGAATACATGTTTATTATGGAGATAGGGTTTCCAGATAGAGAACCTTGTAAGTGCAGATACCTCCCCTCTGGGTCTCGGGTTATATTGGTAAGGGCAAATGTGACACTATTCTTTATTAAGATGGCTACTCCTCTTCTTTTAACTGGGGAGGAGGCGTAAAAGGCCTGGGGAAAGGTCTGTTTGAATGTGTTTGGTGGATCATTAGTGTTGAAATGGGTCTCTTGTAAGCAGATAATGTCGCTCTGGAGTTTTTTGAGTTCTTGGAGCGCTAACCTACGTTTTTTAGTTGAGTTAAGACCCTTTACATTGAGGGACGTGATTTTAATTGTTGACATTATGGGGGGGGGGGGGGTGTTTCCAGGTGTACAAAGCCTGGGCCCCGTTTTTATCCCACGACGGGGGTTGGTGTGCTTATTACTGGGAGGGGGGTTGGTGAATTCGCCACCTGTTTCGTGGGTCCTTTTGATGGGGAGAGTTCGGGGGGAGGGAGGGGAGGGCGGGAGCTTGGGAGTATGTGACTTTTCCCTATACACCGCCATTGTTCGTGGCCCCACATTATACAGATTGTTAGGTTATCATTTTAGACAAGCTGGTTCATGACAGAGGGAAATTCCAATCACATGTTATCTTAGTATTCTTCCTGTGAAGCTGAGGGTTTTCACAGATAACTTTAAAGAGAGCAGTTCCCTTTCTAGCTTGTCAGTCAGGAGAGCTGGGGAGGAAGAGGGGGGGGGGAAGTGGGAGAAGAAGGGGGGGGAGGGGTCTTGGGGGTTAGCGACTGTTCTCTATGCAGTATCATTAGTCAAGTCACAGCAGTATATGGGTTGATATGATGCATTTTTAGTATTCTGGAAGCCAGAGGGTCACGTGTAGTATGACTTAGCTCAGATAGTGCCAACTCGCCCTCTTTCCTAAGCACGACAAGATCTGTTTCATTCTTAGTTTTATTGAGGGAAAACAGGATAAGGTACAGTCTCTTGTGTAGAGGTGTAGGTGTCTCTGTGTGTGCTCAGTATTCAAGGGAGGTGAAAAGATACTTCTTCATCACCACTACAGGGATTACAGAGAGGTACTCACAAGTCCAGGAAAAATGGTGGAAAGGAAAAAGCAGTGTATGCTGGGTGGTAAAATAATCTGGGGACAGACCATCTGTGGGCAGAACAGAGGGGGAGACAGCAGGCTAACCCATTTGAGAGAAAGGCTGGGGCTGCCATGGAAACTCACAGGAGTGCCTGGGGAAGCTACAACATGTATCAAAAATGTAGCATCTTTAATGCAACAAACTGCTGGGAAGAGGGGAACTGGCTCTGTTTTTGTGTGCAGAATCTAACACATGCAGCTTGTTCTAATAAGCTGACAAACAGGGCTGCAATAAAAGGGGGGTTAAAACAAAAGTGGAGACAGGGGTATTCCTGTTCCATGACACTCCCTGTCTGGTATCTGTAGATACCACTATATGGCAAGCTATGTGGAACATATGTGCAATACATACAACATAACGATATACTGCAAAGGTCCCTATTTCATAGCAATGTGATACCGGCCGGTACCACTGGCATCAAAGTCCTTTGGCCAGGCCTTCCAGTAAGGAAAGCCAGGTGGGTGCGCAGCTCTTGGTTAGCTTGATGCACCACAATGTCTCTTAAAAGTCCACGGCACTGGTAACCAGTTTTTCCCCATCACAGTCCGATTTGGGCATTAGAAGAATAGTCTCTGTAATGGGTCTTAGGAAGGTTTTAACGATTCCATTCTGGGCCACTCGTACTTCCACTTTGCGAACCCTTTCGTCTTCGCTTGGGATAGTTCTGATTATAAGTCCCATGGGCCATTCATTTCTTGCCACCTGTTTATCTTTCAACAAGACCACATCCCCCACTTGGATATCTGGTTTTACTGTTTGCCATTTATGGCGTTCTTGGAGTGTCACCAGATACTCGCGTCTCCAGCGATCCCAAAATGTGTTGGCCAAGTACTGCACCTGTCTCCACTGTCGTTTGAACATATCCTTAGAATGGAAGCCGTCGACTGGGGTGGGGATGTTCCCTACTTTCTGGGTCAGCAGCATTGCTGGTGTCAAAACGCTTGGCGATTCTGGATCTGTTGACACTGGGATTAAGGGCCTAGCATTGACTATTGCTGATATTTCGGCCATGAATGTGGTTAGCACTTCATGAGTGAGTCGAGTCAGATCGGTTTTTAGCATTATAGAATCCAAGATACGCCGAACCACTCCGATCATGCGTTCCCATGCTCCGCCCATGTGAGAAGAGTGAGGAGGGTTGAATGTCCACGTGCACTCTTGATCGCGCAGGTATCGTTGGATACTACTGTATTGTCTCTATTGTCCTTAGTGTTCATTTGTAATTCCTTGCATGCTCCAACGAAATTGGTGCCACAATCGGAGCGTATTTGTTTAACTGGTCCTCTGACTGCAAAGAACCTTCTGAGGGCATTTATGAAGCTTGAAGCATCCATAGATTCTATAACCTCGATGTGTATCGCTCGCGTACTCATGCAGGTGAAGAGTACCGCCCATCGTTTGCTGTTTGCTAGTCCGCCTCTAGTTCTACGCGAGATGACCATCCAGGGTCCAAATACATCAAGTCCTACATAGGTAAAGGGGGGTTCTGTGTTAAGTTTGTCGACCGGTAGATCCGCCATCCTTTGGTCTTGGCTTTTGCCTCTCAGCATTCGGCACCTAACACATTTGTGGAGATTTACTGGCCACACAACTTTTCATGCCAACGACACAAATGCCCGCCGCCCTAATAGCGCCTTCGGTGAAGTGTCGTCCCTGGTGCATGACTTGTTCGTGGTTGTAGCGCACCAACAAAGTGGCAATGTGATGCCGGCCAGGGATGATAAGAGGGTTGCTTTCCTCCCTGCTCAGTTGGGACTTATTGAGGCGGCCTCCTACTCTCATGAGGCCGTCGTTGTCGATGAAGGGATTCAACTTCCAAAGTGGACTGTTTTTGTGAAAACTCTTCTTTCCGCGAATGCAATTGATCTCTTCCGCATACGTTTCTCTTTGAACATGACTGAGAACAGTTTCCTTAGCCTTTGTAATTTCCTCTATGGTGCGCAGCTCTTTGCAGATGTGCCAGCCGTGGCAGCCGGTAGTTTTACCATCTGGTGTCTGGCGGAAGGAGGAGGCTATATGTCTGAGATGGGCTACTGCTCGCAGAAGGGCCGTCCACTTTGAGAAGCATTGGAATCGATGTGATCCGAATGCGTTTTTGTGCGATACATTGGTGAGTACCACGGATACTTGTGGGGGCCTTATCTCCGTATCCTTTTCGGGATCTACGAGTTCAAAATCGCCAACTGGGGTTGGTAGCGTTTCCGCAGGCTGCGCAAGAAACGTTGGTCCTGTGAGACACAACGTATTCTGCAGTTGAGATGCGGGTACTGATCTGGTGGCATGATCTGCGGGATTTTGATCTGTGGGCACGTGGTGCCATTGTTCTGGTTGGGTTGATTTCCTGATTCTTTCTACACGGTTAGCTACGTATACGTGGAATCTCCTCTTCTTGTTGTATATGTATCCCAGCACCACCTTGCTATCTGTGTAGAGTTTGACGGCATCTGGTGTGCTGTCCATCTCATTCTCGATAAGCTCCGCCAGTTCTACTGCTAACACTGCACCACACAGCTCGAGTCTGGGTATAGTATGGTCGGGTTGTGGCGCCAGCTTAGCTTTGCCAAGGATGAACCTGATGTGGCAACTTCCATCCACGTCCGTGGTTCTTATGTAGGCCACCGCCGCTATAGCTTTGGTGGAGGCATCTGAGAACACGCAAAGCTCTTTGCAGTGTGCGGCGGTGAGAGATATAGGTGAATAGGGGCGTGGGATTTGAAGTTGCTCGAGGGCCTTCAAGGAGTGCTTCCACGTTTCCCACTCTCTCCGTTTTTCTGGAGGTAGTGGGGTGTCCCATTCCTGTTTTTCGAAGGACATTTCTCTGAGGAGAGACTTCCCTTGTATAGTGACAGGAGCCACGAATCCTAGCGGGTCGTAGAGACTGTTAACGGTGGACAGGACTCCGCGACGTGTGAAGGGTTTTTCTTCTATGGCTACCTGGAATGTAAAGGTGTCTGTTTTAAGATTCCAGCTTATCCCCAGGCTCCGCTGTATGGGAGGCGTATCGGTTCCCAGATCCAAATTCTTTAGATCGTTTGCTTGATCATCTGCGTGGAACGCCTTCATCACTGTGGCACTGTTGGAAGCTATTTTGTGCAATCTTAGGTTGGCCTTGGCTAACATCTTTTGTGTCCTCTTGAGTAGATCTATGGCTTCTTCTTCGGTGGGAACTGATTTTAACACGTCATCCACGTAGAAGTCTCTTTCGACGAAGCTCCTGGCGTCTCTCCCGAACTCTGCTTCCCCGTCTTTGGCCGTTCTTCTGAGGCCGTAGGCAGCCACCGCAGGTGATGGGCTGTTCCCGAAGACATGTACTTTCATGCGGTACTCTGTGATTTCATTATCTATGTCGTCATCTTGGAACCACAGGAATCTTAGGTAATTACGGTTGTCTTCTCGCACAAGGAAGCAGTGGAACATCTGTTGGATGTCTGCGGTTACGGCGATAGGTTCCTTGCGGAAGCGGATCAGCACTCCCAGAAGACTGTTTGTCAGATCCGGCCCGGTGAGGAGAACATCGTTTAGGGAGACTCCCTGATGCTGAGCACTGGAGTCGAATACCACTCGAATTTGGCCAGGTTTTTGGGGGTGGTAGACGCCAAACGACGGGAGGTACCAGCATTCTTCGCCTTCTTTCAGCGGGGGCACCGACTCTGCATGGCCACTGTGGAATATTTCTTGCATGAAGGCCACGAAGTGTTCCTTGGTCTCCGGTTTCCTTTGTAGGTTATGGCGGAGTGAAGCGAGCCTAGACATGGCGTGGTCTCTGTTGTTTGGGAGGTGTCTTCTTGGCGAGCGGAAAGGTAGTGGGGCCACCCAACTGCCTAATTCGTCCTTGAAGAGCTCCTTATCCATTAACCTCAAGAATTCTTTGTCTTCCATTGATGGCGCCTGTTTGTCGTCGTCCTTTGTTGTCTGGAACACTGTACTTCCTAGGTCGTTGGAGTGTTTTCCTGCCACAGGCGCGTCTCCATAGTTTCTTTTTGTCTTGAGCTTCTCGTGGACCTGAAAGTGGTTCGGACAAGGTTTGAAGTGGGATATACGACCGTTCTCCAACAAGTTCGTTCGTAGGGCACCTACGTTGTCGGATCCTCGTATCCTGTCTATGTATACTTCTCCCACTACCACCCATCCTAGATCGAGCCTTTGAGCGCTTGGGCCGTTGTGGTCCCCATTTCGCTATTCGCGGATCTTGTGTGCTCTCATGATGTCTTTGCCAAGTAGCAGCAGGATCTGGGCGTCTTCGTCTAATGGTGGGATATGATCGGCAATGGCTTTTAGATGGGGATGGTGTCACACCACGTCTGGTGTGGGGATCTCACTCCTATCTTCCGCCATGTGGTTGCACTCGATGAGTGTGGGAAGAGGCATGCTCACTTTGCCGTCTATTGAGCATATGGTGTAGCCATTCACTCTTCTCCCTGTAGTCTCCATTCGCCCTGCGCACGTTCTGAGAGTGTAAGGAGGAGTACTGTCTTGTATGTTGAACATATCGAAGAATTCTGACCTGACCAGCGATCGGTTGCTCTGGTCGTCGATGATTGCATACATCCTTTTGGCTCTTTGGGGTTTTCCCTCTGGGTGCACTGCTACCAGACATATTTTAGAGCAAGATCTACCGTCGTTTCCTTCTCCACATACCTCTGTGCATTTGGATGCTTCCGACGTCGTGGGGGGTGTGTCTCCCACTTCTTCCTCCCCACCCTGCTTTGTCGGAGGGTTAGGGGCTTTGCTTGCTTTGGGCTTCATAGTCTCTGGGTGTAAAGCGGCTATGTGCCTGTCACTATCGCACTCTGTGCATTTCATAGCTTCTTTGCAGTCCTTGAATAAATGAGTTGTGGAAGCACAACATTTGAAACAGGCTCCCCATTCCCTGAGTAGGTTCTTTCGCTCCTCTATGGGTTTCATCCTGAATCCGAAGCACTTGTTAAGTGGATGCGGCTTTTTGTGGATAGGGCATTCTTTGTTAAGGTCCCTTGGTTTTTTGTCCCTGTTGGCCGTCTGGCTGGGACTCGCGTGGGTCGTAGGGGGCACGTCCGTCCTGTGGACCGAGATGGGTGTTCTGGAGTCCTTGTACCTTGCTGTTGACCTTTCGTTCCTCGGGTGGCTGGCGCTGGATGTGGTTTGCGCCCCTAAGATGAAGCTGGGCTCGTTCCTTGTCTTTGCTGCTTCGCGAATGAAGCTCAAGAAAACTGAGAATGGGGGGTAGACAACCGAGTTCTGCCATGCTGTAGGTGTGTGTAGGCCTTTTGCCAGTGTGTGTGGCGTGCAGTCTTTTACCTTGTCAGCGATGGGCGTCTGTCTCAGATGATGCCGAGCGGTGTCCTGCAGCGTGCAGTGTTGGGGTAGCTGTACTTACAGGTGTCCGTTGGCTCTGACGCGTGTCCTGGCGGGTGTCCGATGGCGTGGCCCTTGATGGCGCTGGCCGTGGGAACGTGCGCAGGGGTAGGTCGGAAGGTGGCTCCTCACTGTGGGGCTGAGCAGCGGGTGGACTCAGACAGAGAAAAAGGCAGTTAGGAATTGTGAGAGAAGCACTTTTGTTGCAAGGCTGCTGTGCAGTTTGAGCTACTGGTTGTCTGTGAAAGCTGCAGACTGTGTGCAGTTGCAGAGGCTGCTCTGTGTAGTCATGGAGTCTGGAGTAGCAGCTCCTGTAAGTGTCTGTAAGGCACAGATATCTTTTCACTATTCTGGAAGCCAGAGGGTCACGTGTAGTATGATTTAGCTCAGATAGTGCCAACTCGCCATCTTTTCTAAGCACGACAAGATTTGTTTCTTTTCTTAGTTTTATTGAGGGAAAACAGGATAAGGTACAGTCTCTTGTGTAGAGGTGTAGGTGTCTCTGTGTGTGCTCAGTATTCAAGGGAGGTGAAAAGATACTTCTTCATCACCATTACAGGGATTACAGAGAGGTACTCACAAGTCCAGGAAAAATGGTGGAAAGGAAAAAGCAGTGTATGCTGGGTGGTAAAATAGTCTGGGGACAGACCATCTGTGGGCAGAACAGAGGGGGAGACAGCAGGCTAACCCATTTGAGAGAAAGGCTGGGGCTGCCATGGCAACTCACAGGAGTGCCTGGGGAAGCTGCAACATGTATAAAAAATGTAGCATCTTTAATGCAACAAACTGCTGGGAAGAGGGGAACTGGCACTGTGTTTGTGAGCAGAATCTAACACATGCAGCTTGTTCTAATAAGCTGACAAACAGGGCTGCAATAAAAGGGGGTTAAAACAAAAGTGGAGACAGGGGTATTCCTGTTCCATGACGTTTAGATAGACATGTTTTCAACAGTGGGAAATTCCCGTTGTGCATTCTTTTAGTATACCTGTAACAGGGGACTTATCCCTATTCAGGTAATGTGCCTCTAATCCAGCAGTGTGGTGGTTAACTGCTCTTAGTTAATTAACCTTAAAACACCTGCCTGATTAGATGGCTTAGAAAACCTGTCTTGTGAAACAGGAAGGGAGAACTCTGTAGCTCTGACTGAGAGCTGACCCTTGGAGCTGACCAGTCTTGAACTCTGCACAGCAGACCTGATTTCAAGACCCAGGGAAAAACTTCTAAACCTGTATGCTGACCAACCCTGAAGGGAGCTGAAGCAGGGACAGTGAAGATTTTTCCCTCCAAACCACAAGGACCAAATAAGACTTCTAAAACCTGGATGCTAATATTTTCTATGCACGCATGGGTGCGGATCCAGGAGAGCAGAGAAGCTTACAACCAGATAAGACTTTTATTCTTAAGAGACTGTTTATATCTGCTTATTTTCATGCTATGTTTGGGGCTGGAAAGAAATGCTTGACTGGGGAGATGTGAATTGATTGCAGTGTTTTCACTAGAAATACTCCCAAGTGAATGGAAGCTTTGTCCCCCCCCCCCCCCCTGTGTTTGGATGTTTTCCTGATAAAAAGGAAAAGGCAAAATAAAGCCTTATTATAATTTCACATTATAAAGACTCAAAGTGTGTACCTCTGTGAACGTCCGTCCACATATGGTGTCAGAAGTGGGATAAGAGGTGTCTTTGTAGTTAAAAAGGACCGGAGTTTTTATGTGAAATTTTTTTGTTATGCTTTTTGGCCTCCAAACAAATCTGAGAAACTTAAAAAAAACCTCCATACAGACCAGAATTAAAGGGACACACCACTGCATTGAAACTTACAAAAACACAGATGGACTCTTTTGCCCAATCCCAAGAGGAGAGAGACTGCTGAAGCAGCTAAAACATTATTTGCCTATCACAAAGCGTAATACGGTCATTGAAATAGGGGTTTTGCCTTCCAGCCATAGTCAGGGTTCAATAAGTGAGTCAGCCCTTAAAGGGGATAGGTGTTTGTTATTTTGAAAAGTTTAGCTGAAGCAGTGAAAACAGATGGTGACCCACGAGGGGTACTGATTTTGCAAATAAAGGTTGCCACACCGCATAGGACTACCAGCTGTGAATGGAGTATATGCAGAAAAGTGTGAAAATTGATACAAGACTGTGCTGAAGCAGGGGAATTTTTAGCAAACAAGTGCTGAGTGTAAAATTGCCCTATAAAGAAAAGGTTTTTCAAAGCCAATTGCTGAGTGTTGAGTCCACTGCCAAGAATGTTTTTTTTCTGCAAGTAAAAAAGTATGCCTATTATCTTGGGAGCAAAACAGACACCCAAAGTGTGACGTGTGAATGCCATAATACCCAAAGATGAGACTGAAAATTACTGAACTCAGGCAGAAAACCAAATTCTGTTGCTGAAGCGGAGGAATTGCACCGAGCAAATAAATGGTGTATAGCAAATAGATTTTATTTTTAACCTAGCAACTGCACAATCTTGTATACCTGATAAAAGAAAATGCATGCACAGTACTGCTGATATTGAAAAAAAAATTTACCCAAGAAAGAAAAGTCTACGGAGATCCTTGTGAGACCTGCGACCTCTACACGCAGGATATGCCCACCTGTCGGACTACCACAATTGGGGGTTCTAGCAAATGCAGTGGCAACAGCTGCAATAGCGCCTCCTGAAGTCAGGAAGAAAATTACACCTGATAGCCTAAAAATGGAGGACAAGATGCAGCGTTCCTGTAATGAACCCTACCCCACGGAAGAGTGGCCCTTCCAGTCCAATAAAGAGGAAGACATCTCTTACAGGGAACCTGAACCGAGTCACACCCACAAAACACCCCAAGAATGGTGGGGGTGCCTGAACTCGGCAAGAACAGAAAAGACCGCTCCCTTTGATGACGAATATGATCAGCAGGAGACAGAGCGGGAGCAGCAGATCACCGAATATTTCTGTCAGCTAAAGCAGCTGCAAGAGAAGCCGGGTGGATCCAGTGACGCTGCTAAAACTTAAAATGAAGATGGAGACCCCAGTAACCCTGAAGGGACGGTGTCATCCAAATCAAAAAGGCGGAAAAAGAAAAGTGGTTCTTCACTTACCGTGGAAGTAACAGACACGTCCACAGATCCTGTGGAGGAAAAGGGGGACCGAGTTGCCCTGCAGCCTAGAGAAAATGGAGAATTCGTCCCACGGTTAACCGAATATCCAGAGGGCCCAAGGCAGAAGTCGTGTACCCCAAAGAAGTGTCTGTCCGGTGCCAACAGTGAGGAACCCTCAACCAACCATCCCAGGGAAGTGGAGCCAGAACCAATGAGTGACGATCCCTTGACCAGCCCTAAAGACGCCCTGAAAATTGCCAGGCATGACTGTGATCTGCTCTGTGAAGAATTGGAAAGGGAAAAAAATAATAATGCTGAGCTACAGAAGACTGTGCTCGCAATTTACTCTGCGGCCAAGACCGAATTGGAGGATCTCAAGACTGAGCTAGATACTGCAAAGGCTACTATTTCCGCCATGGATGAAAAGCAGAGCCAATCTGATAAAATGGAGGCTACGCTAAAGCGGAAGTATGAGGAGGCACTGAAGCAGATGACAGTCTTCCAGCAAGAGGTTCACACTCTGCGCATAGAGTTGAATGCCTCACAACAGGAGGTCAACAGTGTCCGGATAGAAGTGGACGTATCTCAGAAAGAGGTTCAGACACTCCGCAGAGCACTGGATGCCTCACATCATGAGACCAACAGCTGCCGCACAGACCTTGAAGTTTCCAGAAAGGAACTACACAGTCTCACTGGGGAGCTGGACATTGCTAAAGAAACTATTGGTAATCTTGATACAGATCTTAAAGTCTCTCAGAAGGAGCTTCAGACCCTCAACCTAGAGAAGGAAGTCTCCCGCCAGGAGATGGTCATTCTCAAACAGATGTGTATAAATGGAAGGAGGACTGCAAAGAAGCCCTGAAGAATACAGAGACTGAAAAAGGAGAAAATTCAAGATTAAAAAGAGAAAACTTAAAACTGAAAGAAGAACATTTTCAGTTAACAGAAGAAGTCAAGGAAAAGTTTGACGCAGAGCACCGACTGCAGAACCAACTGCAAGGTCTGCGTACACACCTCCAGTATGCTGAGGAGAAGCAGCAAACGCTGCCGGAAGAAAAGCTGCAGGCTGCTAAAGAGGTACAAGCGCTGCAGGAACGTCTGAATACCCAGTACGTCCCCACAGAGCAGTATGAGGAGCTAAAGGCCACGCTGCATGTCTTCAGAGCATCGTTGGAAGTGGAGCTTCGATACCAGGTGACTCTGTATGAGAGGGAGCGTGAGAAGGCTCAGAAACTGGAGCAAGAGCTGGAGAGACAGAGAGACTGTTCCATTCCCTTGAGTCAGTACACCAAGGAGAAAACAGACGCAGCGGCAACCTTGACGACAAAAATTACAGAGCTCCAGAATATGAAGGAGACTCTGATACAGATTCCTCCAATACGGAAAAAGGTATTGGCTCTGCCCAAGCACCAGTATCCCACAGTAACTAATGCCCGCAAGGACAAGGGTACAGTGAGAGTTGGGGACTCCATGCAACTTCAAAACAAAATTACGAAGTTTGAGCCACCTAAGAAAGCACTAGCCAAACCTACAGCTGCCCAACAGGCAACAAACAGAGGTAGGAGTGCAGAATCAAAACCAGAAGAGTCCTTAGCTGAGGAAGCTGAAAAAATAGGACATTCTCTGGAAAAGGAGGTGGAAGTGCAACTCGGTCCCAAAGAAGCTGAACTGGCAACTCCGTGGTGTGGAGAAACTGCAGAAAGACCGCTTAAAGAGCAGAAAACTCTAAGGGCTAGTCCTAACGGCCCTACAACTGTTGCCATACACTTTGTCTACAAAAAGAGGAGTGCCCGATGCAACAGAAATCTCATGTCCGCGCACGAGATAAAAAGACTTTACTTGGGAAAAGTCCTCCTCGAGCGACTGAGGAGTGCTGATCTCAAGCACCTTCGGGAGGAGACAAAGTTAAACTGGCGAAAGGGCTGCAATCCCAGCAGGACTGAGGGTTCTCCTCCTCCATCCACTCTCATTCAAGTCACAGAGATATCTAGAATGAGAGTGGAAGGATGGGCTTTAGCCGTGGCAAGCCCGAGCTTCCCACAAACAGGGGAGGTATGTAACAGGGGACTTATCCCTATTCAGGTAATATGCCTCTAATCCAGCAGTGTGGTGGTTAACTGCTCTTAGTTAATTAACCTTAAAACACCTGCCTGATTAGATGGCTTAGAAAACCTGTCTTGTGAAACAGGAAGGGAGTACTCTGTAGCTCTGACTGAGAGCTGACCCTTGGAGCTGACCAGTCTTGAACTCTGCACAGCAGACCTGATTTCAAGACCCAGGGAAAAACTTCTAAACCTGTATGCTGACCAACCCTGAAGGGAGCTGAAGCAGGGACAGTGAAGATTTTTCCCTCCAAACCACAAGGACCAAATAAGACTTCTAAAACCTGGATGCTAATATTTTCTATGCACGCATGGGTGCGGATCCAGGAGAGAGAAGCTTACAACCAGATAAGACTTTTATTCTTAAGAGACTGTTTATATCTGCTTATTTTCATGCTATGTTTGGGGCTGGAAAGAAATGCTTGACTGGGGAGATGTGAATTGATTGCAGTGTTTTCACTAGAAATACTCCCAAGTGAATGGAAGCTTTGTCCCCCCCCCCCCCCCTGTGTTTGGATGTTTTCCTGATAAAAAGGAAAAGGCAAAATAAAGCCTTATTATAATTTCACATTATAAAGACTCAAAGTGTGTACCTCTGTGAACGTCCGTCCACATATGGTGTCAGAAGTGGGATAAGAGGTGTCTTTGTAGTTAAAAAGGACCGGAGTTTTTATGTGAAATTTTTTTGTTATGCTTTTTGGCCTCCAAACAAATCTGAGAAACTTAAAAAAAACCTCCATACAGACCAGAATTAAAGGGACACACCACTGCATTGAAACTTACAAAAACACAGATGGACTCTTTTGCCCAATCCCAAGAGGAGAGAGACTGCTGAAGCAGCTAAAACATTATTTGCCTATCACAAAGCGTAATACGGTCATTGAAATAGGGGTTTTGCCTTCCAGCCATAGTCAGGGTTCAATAAGTGAGTCAGCCCTTAAAGGGGATAGGTGTTTGTTATTTTGAAAAGTTTAGCTGAAGCAGTGAAAACAGATGGTGACCCACGAGGGGTACTGATTTTGCAAATAAAGGTTGCCACACCGCATAGGACTACCAGCTGTGAATGGAGTATATGCAGAAAAGTGTGAAAATTGATACAAGACTGTGCTGAAGCAGGGGAATTTTTAGCAAACAAGTGCTGAGTGTAAAATTGCCCTATAAAGAAAAGGTTTTTCAAAGCCAATTGCTGAGTGTTGAGTCCACTGCCAAGAATGTTTTTTTTCTGCAAGTAAAAAAGTATGCCTATTATCTTGGGAGCAAAACAGACACCCAAAGTGTGACGTGTGAATGCCATAATACCCAAAGATGAGACTGAAAATTACTGAACTCAGGCAGAAAACCAAATTCTGTTGCTGAAGCGGAGGAATTGCACCGAGCAAATAAATGGTGTATAGCAAATAGATTTTATTTTTAACCTAGCAACTGCACAATCTTGTATACCTGATAAAAGAAAATGCATGCACAGTACTGCTGATATTGAAAAAAAAATTTACCCAAGAAAGAAAAGTCTACGGAGATCCTTGTGAGACCTGCGACCTCTACACGCAGGATATGCCCACCTGTCGGACTACCACAATTGGGGGTTCTAGCAAATGCAGTGGCAACAGCTGCAATAGCGCCTCCTGAGGTCAGGAAGAAAATTACACCTGATAGCCTAAAAATGGAGGACAAGATGCAGCGTTCCTGTAATGAACCCTACCCCACGGAAGAGTGGCCCTTCCAGTCCAATAAAGAGGAAGACATCTCTTACAGGGAACCTGAACCGAGTCACACCCACAAAGCACCCCAAGAATGGTGGGGGTGCCTGAACTCGGCAAGAACAGAAAAGACCGCTCCCTTTGATGACGAATATGATCAGCAGGAGACAGAGCGGGAGCAGCAGATCACCGAATATTTCTGTCAGCTAAAGCAGCTGCAAGAGAAGCCGGGTGGATCCAGTGACGCTGCTAAAACTTAAAATGAAGATGGAGACCCCAGTAACCCTGAAGGGACGGTGTCATCCAAATCAAAAAGGCGGAAAAAGAAACGTGGTTCTTCACTTACCGTGGAAGTAACAGACACGTCCACAGATCCTGTGGAGGAAAAGGGGGACCGAGTTGCCCTGCAGCCTAGAGAAAATGGAGAATTCGTCCCACGGTTAACCGAATATCCAGAGGGCCCAAGGCAGAAGTCGTGTACCCCAAAGAAGTGTCTGTCCGGTGCCAACAGTGAGGAACCCTCAACCAACCATCCCAGGGAAGTGGAGCCAGAACCAATGAGTGACGATCCCTTGACCAGCCCTAAAGACGCCCTGAAAATTGCCAGGCATGACTGTGATCTGCTCTGTGAAGAATTGGAAAGGGAAAAAAATAATAATGCTGAGCTACAGAAGACTGTGCTCGCAATTTACTCTGCGGCCAAGACCGAATTGGAGGATCTCAAGACTGAGCTAGATACTGCAAAGGCTACTATTTCCGCCATGGATGAAAAGCAGAGCCAATCTGATAAAATGGAGGCTACGCTAAAGCGGAAGTATGAGGAGGCACTGAAGCAGATGACAGTCTTCCAGCAAGAGGTTCACACTCTGCGCATAGAGTTGAATGCCTCACAACAGGAGGTCAACAGTGTCCGGATAGAAGTGGACGTATCTCAGAAAGAGGTTCAGACACTCCGCAGAGCACTGGATGCCTCACATCATGAGACCAACAGCTGCCGCACAGACCTTGAAGTTTCCAGAAAGGAACTACACAGTCTCACTGGGGAGCTGGACATTGCTAAAGAAACTATTGGTAATCTTGATACAGATCTTAAAGTCTCTCAGAAGGAGCTTCAGACCCTCAACCTAGAGAAGGAAGTCTCCCGCCAGGAGATGGTCATTCTCAAACAGATGTGTATAAATGGAAGGAGGACTGCAAAGAAGCCCTGAAGAATACAGAGACTGAAAAAGGAGAAAATTCAAGATTAAAAAGAGAAAACTTAAAACTGAAAGAAGAACATTTTCAGTTAACAGAAGAAGTCAAGGAAAAGTTTGACGCAGAGCACCGACTGCAGAACCAACTGCAAGGTCTGCGTACACACCTCCAGTATGCTGAGGAGAAGCAGCAAACGCTGCCGGAAGAAAAGCTGCAGGCTGCTAAAGAGGTACAAGCGCTGCAGGAACGTCTGAATACCCAGTACGTCCCCACAGAGCAGTATGAGGAGCTAAAGGCCACGCTGCATGTCTTCAGAGCATCGTTGGAAGTGGAGCTTCGATACCAGGTGACTCTGTATGAGAGGGAGCGTGAGAAGGCTCAGAAACTGGAGCAAGAGCTGGAGAGACAGAGAGACTGTTCCATTCCCTTGAGTCAGTACACCAAGGAGAAAACAGACGCAGCGGCAACCTTGACGACAAAAATTACAGAGCTCCAGAATATGAAGGAGACTCTGATACAGATTCCTCCAATACGGAAAAAGGTATTGGCTCTGCCCAAGCACCAGTATCCCACAGTAACTAATGCCCGCAAGGACAAGGGTACAGTGAGAGTTGGGGACTCCATGCAACTTCAAAACAAAATTACGAAGTTTGAGCCACCTAAGAAAGCACTAGCCAAACCTACAGCTGCCCAACAGGCAACAAACAGAGGTAGGAGTGCAGAATCAAAACCAGAAGAGTCCTTAGCTGAGGAAGCTGAAAAAATAGGACATTCTCTGGAAAAGGAGGTGGAAGTGCAACTCGGTCCCAAAGAAGCTGAACTGGCAACTCCGTGGTGTGGAGAAACTGCAGAAAGACCGCTTAAAGAGCAGAAAACTCTAAGGGCTAGTCCTAACGGCCCTACAACTGTTGCCATACACTTTGTCTACAAAAAGAGGAGTGCCCGATGCAACAGAAATCTCATGTCCGCGCACGAGATAAAAAGACTTTACTTGGGAAAAGTCCTCCTCGAGCGACTGAGGAGTGCTGATCTCAAGCACCTTCGGGAGGAGACAAAGTTAAACTGGCGAAAGGGCTGCAATCCCAGCAGGACTGAGGGTTCTCCTCCTCCATCCACTCTCATTCAAGTCACAGAGATATCTAGAATGAGAGTGGAAGGATGGGCTTTAGCCGTGGCAAGCCCGAGCTTCCCACAAACAGGGGAGGTATGTAACAGGGGACTTATCCCTATTCAGGTAATATGCCTCTAATCCAGCAGTGTGGTGGTTAACTGCTCTTAGTTAATTAACCTTAAAACACCTGCCTGATTAGATGGCTTAGAAAACCTGTCTTGTGAAACAGGAAGGGAGTACTCTGTAGCTCTGACTGAGAGCTGACCCTTGGAGCTGACCAGTCTTGAACTCTGCACAGCAGACCTGATTTCAAGACCCAGGGAAAAACTTCTAAACCTGTATGCTGACCAACCCTGAAGGGAGCTGAAGCAGGGACAGTGAAGATTTTTCCCTCCAAACCACAAGGACCAAATAAGACTTCTAAAACCTGGATGCTAATATTTTCTATGCACGCATGGGTGCGGATCCAGGAGAGAGAAGCTTACAACCAGATAAGACTTTTATTCTTAAGAGACTGTTTATATCTGCTTATTTTCATGCTATGTTTGGGGCTGGGAAGAAATGCTTGACTGGGGAGATGTGAATTGATTGCAGTGTTTTCACTAGAAATACTCCCAAGTGAATGGAAGCTTTGTCCCCCCCCCCCCCCCCCTGTGTTTGGATGTTTTCCTGATAAAAAGGAAAAGGCAAAATAAAGCCTTATTATAATTTCACATTATAAAGACTCAAAGTGTGTACCTCTTTGAACGTCCGTCCACAATACCCCTTTTGCATGTTATGGGAATTCACCATTAGCTTTAAGGGAACCAATTCTCTTTATATTTAGCCAGTCTGGGGGAACCAGGGGGATGGGGGGGGGGGGGAGGGAGGGGGTAGTTGAGTTGCATCTCTTTCAAAACACAGCCATAATTCACAAGTTATAAGCAAGTGTTTGGGCTGATTTGCGATGTTGTGCCAACAGTTACACGACACTTGTTAACCCTTGCTGTTCTTATTCATTATACACATTTTGAATTGTTGTGGGCCTTTGCCGTCCGTTATTGATCATTAGCATACTTTTTCATTCTATTTAGTCAGGGAGGAGGGGGGGGGGGGGGAGAGGGGAGGCAGGTATATATGGAGGCATTTGTATGTGCACATTACATTATTTGCAGATGTCTATGCCTGGCAGTTCACAGTCCCACAAGGGGATTATTGAGTTCTTGCCTTGGATTAGAGCGTCTTCAACATATCGGGGACACCAGCTGTGTCGGGGAGGGGGTGGGGAGGATTAGTGGTACATCTTCTATGCCTTAAGGGATGGCTGGGGTAGTGGTGGTGGGGGGGGGGGGGAGAGGTAGGGTGAGGTGGATGCTTTCATACAACCTGTCCTTTGGAGATTGTAGCCAGGGGGGGGGGGCATTCCGTTGTCCAAATGGGGACGGGGGGGGGGGGGGGCAGCGTCCCTGCCAGTGCGGGTGTCCTGGTGTCGAGGTCCCTTCCCTCAAGGAAGTATTGGCTGGAGGGGGAAAAAATAGGAGGTGGTCGCCTCCTTTCGGAGTTGTTTCGCCGTTTTGCAGTTGCAGGTTTTGTAATCCTGTTCACGGTGCGAGATCCTCGGAGCTGGTGGCGTAGGAGGTTTCAGTCTTTGGTGCCTCTCGGGATGGTCCAGTCAGCGGGCAGATCCAACGCGTTGTTTCATCGGTGGCAGGGTTGGTCGGCTCTTGCAGACTGTTCTCTGTCGGACTGTGCTGGGGAACATTGCGGCTCGACCCGTGGCAGTAGAGGTGAGGCGGATGGAGGGGGGCGAGGGCAATGGGGGGTGAGGGGAAGAAGGGGGGAGGGGGCATGGGGGAGACTTGGGGGGGGGGTAGGGAGGGGGGGTGGAGGGAGGGGGAACTTGGGTTCTAGGGGGGGGGGGAATTTCATGGAGCTTTTGTTTTGAGGTCAGTTAATGGGGTGTTGCACGAGGGAGGTAGTCTGAGCGGGGCGAGAGTTCGGTTTGGGGGGGGGGGGGGGGGAGGTTTTGCTGGGGTGTGGTGATCAGCTGTCTCGGTCTTGATTCGCCGGCCTTGTTGTTCACTGGGTTTTTTGGCTTGCGATTCTTTCTGATGCTCTCGGTGTTTCGGCCGGATCCACTCGCGTTGTTCTGGGGGGGCTTCTCTCTCTCTCCTCATCACTCCGGGTGGGGACGCCAATCCCTTTGAGGAATTCTTTGATTTCTTCAGGGTCGGTGATGGTGTAGAATCGCCCGTTCCTCGGTACAATGAGTTTAAAGGGGAAGCCCCAGCGGTAGGGGATTCCGTGGTCCCTGAGAAGGGTTGTGAGAGGCTTCATCCCTTGCCTCTTCAGGACTGTTGACCTGGATAGGTCATTAAATATTTGAATTGTACAGTCCTCCATTTTAACGCTCCCTTCCCTTCTCGCCGCTGCAGAGATCTTCTCGTTCGCTGTGTACGTGTGGAACTTCATTATTATGTCTCTTGGGCGGTTAGGGTCTGGCGATTTGGGGCCAAGGGCTCTGTGAGCCCTATCGAGCAGGAGCTCATGCTCAGTGAGGTCGGGGACCAGCTTTAGGAAGATCTTCTTAAGGTAGGACGGCAGAGATTCCGGCGGGACCGCCTCAGGTATTCCCCTGAATCGCAGATTCTGCCTGCGGTCTCTATTTTCGTGGTCTTCTATTGTGTTTTTCAGCGCGGCAATCTCGTGTCCCATTCTCGTTAAGTCATCCTCTAAGCTGGAGTGTGTGTCTGCAATTGTTGTGATTTGCGCCTCCACTGCGTCTGTTCGTGCGCTCAATTTGCTAATATCCGCCCTAATGTCTCTTAGTACTTTTTCGAGGTCTTGTAGAAATCCTCATTTTGAGAAGCAGGGCTTCGAAATCGCCTTACATTCCCTAATATAAATCCATTTACTCTAACTATCAGTAATGGCCATTGTTTTACCTATTTAGACAATACCCCCCCTCCCCCCCGTACTATCCCCCTGATAGAAATCCTTTATCTCTCCCCCCTATTAGACATCTCACTTATCCTCCCCTATCATAACCCCAAATTATTCCCTCTATTAATCATCCCACTTATTCTACCCTATAAAAAATCCTCTTTAGTCTCCCACGTTATATCCCCTTTATACTTCCCCTATTAGATATCCCCCTTACTCCCCCTATTAGATATCCTCCTTACTCCCGTTATTAGATATCCCCCTAACTCCCCTATTAAATATCCTCCTTACTCCCCCTATTAGATATCCCCCTTACTCCCCTATTAGATATCCCCCTTACTCCCCCTATTAGATATCCCCCTTACACCCCTATTAGAATCACCCTTACTCCCCTATTAGAATCCCCCTCACTCTCCTATTAGATATCCCCCTTACTCCCCCTATGAGATATCCCCCTTACTCCCCCTATTAGAATCCCCCTTACTCCCCTATTAGAATCCCCCTTACTCCCCCTATTAGAATTCCTTTTACTCCCCCTATTAGAATCCCCCTTACTCTCCCTATTAGAATCCCCTTACTCCCCTATTAGAATCCCCTTACTCCCCCTATTAGAATCTCCCTTACTCCCAAATTAGAATTCCTTTTACTCCCCCTATTAGATATCCCCTTACTCCCCCTATTAGAATCCCCCTTACTCCCCCTATTAGAAATCCCCTTACTCCCCCTATTAGGAATCCCCTTTGCTTTCCCATTATCCCCTAAATCCCAAACCTCACTATAAGATCCCCCAGTTGGTCCGAGTTTCTGGCCCAGATATGGGGGGCCAATATCTCAATTATTGACATCCGATGCCCCAAAACAGGGCCTGTAAATCGGGAAGAAGCGGGTCCCTGAGTCAGAAATCAAAGCAGTCTAAGAATTGCCCCATAACTCCTTTCTGCCCCCACTGCTGCCTTCTTACCCCATTTAGGTCTGTTCCCTAATGAGAAGTGTTACCTGTAACCCCATAAAGTGCCCCCTGGTTCTAATATCCCACAATTAGGATTAATCTCAGAAGCAACATAGGTAAATTATATGGTCAGGTCAGTGACGTGTTTAATGGGTTAAAGGGTCAGTACCACGTAGGGGCAAAGTGACCTAGTGACAGGGACGTGTTTAAAGGGTTAAAGGGTCAGTCCCACGTAGGGGCAAAGTGACCTAATAACAGGGATTAATGGGTTAAAGGGTCAGTCCCATGTAGGGGCAAAGTGACCTAATGACAGGGACGTGTTTAATGGGTTAAAGGGTCAGTCCCACCTAGGAGCAAAGTGACCTAATGACAGGGACGTGTTTAATGGGTTAAAGGGTCAGTCCCATGTAGGAGCAAAGTGACCTAATGACAGGGACGTGTTTAAAGGGTTAGAGGGTCAGTCCCACCTAGGATCAAAGTGACCTAATGAAAGGGACGTGTTTAATGGGTTAAAGGGTCAGTCCCACGTAGGGGCAAAGTGACCTAATGACAAGGACGTGTTTAATGGGTTAAAGGGTCAGTCCCACGTAGGAGCAAAGTGACCTACTGACAGGGACGTGTTTAATGGGTTAAAGGTTCAGTCCCACGTAGGAGCAAAGTGACCTAATGACAGGGACGTGTTTAATGGGTTAGAAGGTCAGTCCCACTTAGGGGCAAAGTGACCTAATGACAGGGACGTGTTTAATTGGTTAGAGGGTCAGTCCCACTTATGTACAAAGTGACCTAATGACAGGGACTTTTTTAATGGGTTAAAGGGTCAGTCCCACGTAGGAGCAAAGTGACCTAATGACAGGGACGTGTTTAATGGGTTAAAGGGTCAGTCCCACCTAGGAGCAAAGTGACCTAATGACCGGGATGTGTTTAATGGGTTAAAGGGTCAGTCCCACGTAGGGGCAAAGTGACCTAATAACAGGGATTAATGGGTTAAAGGGTCAGTCCCATGTAGGGGCAAAGTGACCTAATGACAGGGACGTGTTTAATGGGTTAAAGGGTCAGTCCCACCTAGGAGCAAAGTGACCTAATGACAGGGACGTGTTTAATGGGTTAAAGGGTCAGTCCCACCTAGGAGCAAAGTGACCTATTGACCGGGATGTGTTTAATGGGTTAAAGGGTCAGTCCCACGTAGGGGCAAAGTGACCTAATAACAGGGATTAATGGGTTAAAGGGTCAGTCCCACGTAGGGGCAAAGTGACCTAATAACAGGGATTAATGGGTTAAAGGGTCAGTCCCATGTAGGAGCAAAGTGACCTAATGACAGGGACGTGTTTAATGGGTTAAAGGGTCAGTCCCACCTAGCAGCAAAGTGACCTAATGACAGGGACGTGTTTAATGGGTTAAAGGGTCAGTCCCACGTAGGGGCAAAGTGACCTAATGACAGGGACGTGTTTAAAGGGTTAGAGGGTCAGTCCCACCTAGGAGCAAAGTGACCTAATGAAAGGGACGTGTTTAATGGGTTAAAGGGTCAGTCCCAGGTAGGGGCAAAGTGACCTAATGACAAGGACGTGTTTAATGGGTTAAAGGGTCAGTCACACGTAGGGGCAAAGTAACCTAATAACAGGGATTAATGGGTTAAAGAGTCAGTCTCATGTAGGGGCAAAGTGACCTAATGACAGGGACGTGTTTAATGGCTTAAAGGGTCTGTCCCACGTAGGGGCAAAGTGACCTAATGACAGGGATGTGTTTAATGGGTTAAAGGGTCAGTCCCACGTAGGAGCAAAGTGACCTAATGACAGGGACGTGTTTAATGGGTTAAAGGTTCAGTCCCACGTAGGAGCAAAGTGACCTAATGACAGGGACGTGTTTAATGGGTTAGAGGGTCAGTCCCACTTAGGGGCAAAGTGACCTAATGACAGGGACGTGTTTAATTGGTTAGAGGGTCAGTCCCACTTAGGTACAAAGTGACCTAATGACAGGGACTTGTTTAATGGGTTAAAAGGTCAGTCCCACCTAGGAGCAAAGTGACCTAATGACCGGGATGTGTTTAATGGGTTAAAGGGTCAGTCCCACGTAGGAGCAAAATGACCTAATGACAGGGACGTGTTTCATGGGTTGAGGGGTTATGAGTAGTTATATATGAGATGGATACATTGTAACTGATCTTCCTGATACAGGTGGAAGAATTCCAGTGGTTTGGTGATGATACGTCTCTGAACGGGATCCGGCTGCTCTGTGTTAGCAGCAACAGCAATGAGGAATATTACATCCAGTCTACTGAAGGAGCGTAAGTCATTCACAGGACATGCACAGCCACACAGGTCTCTTCTTCACATGTACATAGCTTTCCTAACCTCACAGTTCTCTTCTTCACATGTACATTGCTTTCCTAACCTCACAGGTCTCTTCTTCACATGTACAGAGCTTTCCTAACCTCACAGGTCTCTTCTTCACATGTACAGAGCTTTCCAAATTCTCAGGTCTCTTCTTCACATGTACAGAGCTCGCCAAACCTCACAGGTCTCTTCTTCACATGTGCTGAGTTTGCCAAGCATATATTACGATGACAGGATTTTGGGGTGTATAAAGAGGGGTGTATAAGGGAGTTCCGAGGGCAGCAAAATGTTGGGGTGTATAGGGAGGGAAATTAAGGCAGCTGGGAGGATAGCAAGGTATTCGAATATATAGAGATGGGTATCACCAGGAGATTAAGGGAGGGGGTGATACCACTTTACAGATTAAAAATCCCCTTTCCTCTCACCCTATTAGAGATCCCCTTTCCTCTCACCCTATTAGAGATCCCCTTTACTACCCAGAAGGACGTAGGACAGGGGCGATGCCACTGTATAGATAATTGGTCAGATCTCACCTAAAATCCTGTGCCCGTCCTACAGGTCAGGTCTCCTCTGCAAGAGCACCTAGGAAGTTTCCTGTTCACCACTAACCACGTCCTCCTTCTTCTCTCTCAGGTGGGGTTCATGGACCTCCCCTGTGCGGTGTCGCAACGGCAACCTCATCGCTTTCAACTTGAGAGTAAGTCCACCTCAGGGGGACGGTGACGACACTGCCGCCAACAACATCGTATTTATGTGCTCAGACAAAACGATACTAATGAAACCTGGGCTCTTGTGGGGTTCATTCGGAAGGTCGAGCCAAATCTGCAAAATAGGGATCTGTGGCATCAGCACCAGGGTGGAGGAGTACCAAGGAAAAGGGGATGACACGGCCCTCAATGATGTCAAGTTCACCTGCTGTGAAAACTGAGTCTTCTTTCTTCTCAACTTCCCCATGAAGGGTCTACATTCAATCGGGAAGGTCTTCGGGGGGTGGGGGGAAGGGTTAAGCCAGCGACGTCTCTAAATATATCTGGTGGAGATGGTTGGAGATACAGATCTTTTAGGGCCCAAATTAGTGGGACGTTCGTACTGTTCAATTTGAAATTGTGAAATAAAATTGAATTTTAATGTAAAATAAAATGGAAGTATTTGTATCCATTTAACGCATATTTGCTCCATATAACCGCTCCCTATATCTCCTCCTATTACCCCATATAACCTCTCCCTATATCTCCTCGTATTACCCCATATAACCGTTCCCTATAACTCCTCCTATTACTCCATATAACCTCTCCCAATAACTCCTCCTATTACCCCATATAACCGTTCCCTATAGCTCCTCCTATTACCCCATATAACCCCTTCCTACCACTCCTCCTATTGCCCCTATAACCGCTCTCTATAACTCCTCCTATTGCCCATATAATGCTTCCAATAATACCTCCTATTACCCCATATAACCACTCACTATAACTCCTATTACTCTATATAACCCCTCCCTATAACTCCTCCTTTTACCCTATATAGCCACATATGAAAGAAAGTCATCTCCACATACCAGTTACTTTGTGGACCAGTGTAGCCTGGAGCTCCCGCAGCTCCTTGAGACCCCCCTCCCTTGGAGCAGTGCGGTCGCGGTTGCCGTCGGAGCCAGCGCCGGGCCCGACGGCTACTTCCAAGGGTGGGGGCCGGAGCAGGGAGTCGCGCGCTGTTCCCTGATGCGGCCAGTTGCCGGGGACGCGAGCGGCCCGTTGTTAGGGCCGCGAACGCGTTGCCGAGGTCCCGGCGGCTCGGGGTACAGGGCGCCGCCATTGCGCAACAGCGCGCGCATGCGCAGGGATAGTCAGGCGCCCGGAGAGCCCCAGAGTGATCGCGCATGCGCAGAAAGAACCCCAGAGCCCTTAGGAAGTCGCGCGAGGGCAGGGACTGTTCAGGAGAGGTTGCGGCGGACATTAGGGGTTTGCGCAGGTGCAGGGAAGGTGCGCACGCGGCCCCAATGTATTTGCAGCCTCAACGGGACCACAACTCCCATGAGGCTTAGTGGCAAGCACATCAGGTGCCTCCGTGTGGCCAATGAGGGCCAAGGATTTCTAGAGGAAGAATAAGATAACTTTTGCGCGCTGAGAACATCAGTTGGAGGTGGGGAGCTGTGAGGGAAGGAAGGGTGCAGAGAGCATGTGCAGCTCCTGCACCGAGTAAGGTCCCCCACATCCCAAGTAAGGCCCCAACTCCCCACCAGGTTAGTGGGTAAGTGCTGAGGGACGGCCCAAGATAGGGACGCTGCCCTTAGTGCGTGTGTGTGCTGTCTTGTCAGGGTCACGGCTGGCAGTGCTGTGAGGCCTGACAAGAAGGCATAGTGCTAGTGTGCAGCAAGTTGCTGTACGCGTTCCGAAGGTTGCAGTGCGTAGCTGCTAGTGTTAGTGAGATTTAGGGAAGTGGGGCAGGGTATTACCCCTGTAGGCCCCTAGGAGTTTTCCCCAAAGTCATTACAGGTTGCTGTGCTGTAGGGACGGCCTATAGTACAGTACGTGTCACTTAGTGCTGTAGGGACAGGTCCTATGTTAGGGATCCTGTCACAATAGGGTATCTTAGTTAGGGACACAGCGGACGCTGCGGTTCCTGCTAAGAGGTTCGGACCCAAGTTGGGGTCCGCAGAGACTGTTTCCAGGTCCGGATCGCCCCTGGCGGTCCGCGTGTAAGGAGTCCGGTGTAGGATCAGACGGAACCATCACACGATGGATCCTTTGTGAAGCCAGTTCGAGATCCGAGCGCGGGAGTGCTCGGCAGGTACTATCTAACACACAAGTGCACCAACGGGCCCTTAGTATAAATAGTGACTGCGCAGTCACCCACGTCCTCTCCTAGAGTGCGGGACATTGGGTGGGGATTCTCGGGACACTGGGTGGGATCACCTGGTGTTGGGGAAGCGTCCTGCGCGACGCAGTAAGTGTCTCCTCTAGAGAGGGACACAGGTTATTATGATATTGCCGTGATCTGTTGTCTTGCATGTTCAGTAAAGTCACTAGTTAATATATATATCTGTGTGAGTATTGATTATTGTGATTGTCCTGCAAGGAACCACTCCCCCTCTGGTGGGAGCCATCGCAGGTGGAGGCGCTGCATCGTTGGAAGTGAGTACCCCTAGTATAAATGCCCCAGGTTCCCCGTGGCGGAAGCTCAGCCCTCCTGTGAGCCAACAGGTATAGCACCACACTGAGAAGTAGTCAGATACACCTACCCACCCCAATCTCACTTAGGGGGGCGGGGGGGGGGGAAAGAGGGCTACACCAGCTAGCAGCATGTTGCAGTATTTGGGATATAATCAGCGCGTGAGTATGAATTTGATGGATTGCCCCTTGAGGACGGGACGTATTTTAGCAATATCCCAAACACAAACAAATTAAGTGCAGATGTTTGGAAATGTGGTAAAGATGGTAACGTGGCTCTATACACAGCCTATACCCTATAAACCTCTTCCCTATAACTCCTATTACTCCATATAACCCCTCCCTATATCTCCTCCTATTACCCATATAACTCCTCCTATTACCTCATATAAACGGTCCCTATAACTCCTCATATTACTCCATATAACCCCTAACTATAACTCGTCCTATTACCACATATAACCCCTCCCTATAACTCCTTCTTTTACCCCATATAACCCCTCCCTATACCTCCTCCTATTACCCTATATAACCGCTCCCTATAACTCCTATTACCCTATATAACCCCTCCCTATATCTCCTCACATTAACCCATATACCCGCTCCCTATATCTCCTCACATTAACCCATATAACCGCTCCCAATAACTCCTCCTATTAACCCATATATCCACTCCCTATAACTCCTCCTATTACCCAATATAGCACCTCCCTATAACTCCTCCTATTACCCCATATAACCACTCCCTATAACTACTATTACCCTATATAACCCCTGCCTATATTTCCTCACATTAACCCATATAACCGCTCCCTATAACTCCTCCTTTTACCCCATATAACTGCTCCCTATAATTCCTTATGTTACCCATATAACCGCTCCATATAACTCCTCCTATTACCCAATATAACTCCTCCCTATATCTCCTCACATTAACCCATATAACCGCTCCCTATAACTCCTTCTATTACCCCAAATAACTGCTTCCTATAACTCCTCCTATTACCCCATATAAATGCTCCCTAGAACTCCTTCTATTACCCCATATAACCGCTCCCTATAACTCCTCCAGGATGGGCTGCAGGTGAGCTCCTGCAGGGGAGCCAGGATGGCCTTAGACCCAGGGGTTGGTGGCTGTGAGTTGGAGATGGAAGTAGGAGAGGCCGCAGGCTGCAGCAGTGGTGTAGGCCTTGGTGAGGCTGAATGTAAGTTACAGGAGAGTTTGGAGAGAAAGGAAGGGGCAGAACAGAATCTGCTTAAGAAAGAAGAGAAACAAGCTTTATTGAAGAAGTATAACAGGAAGGTAGAAGAATTGGAAATAGAAAATATTAAATTAAAGAGATGTCGTGGTCGTGAGGTAGACGTGCGCAAGAAGCAAATAAATCATCTGCATGTTGAATTAACCCGGTTGGAGGTTGAGATTGCTAAAATAACAGGGGTTCCAGTCAAACAGAAACGTTCCCTTTTAAAAACTATTGAAATGCTAACCCACAGTGCTGAACAGGGTGCTGAGAAGGGCGCAGAGCGGGGCGCAGAGCAAAATGCTGAGCAGGGTGCAGAGCAAAGTGCAGAACAAGGTGCAGATTCATATTGTGGAAACGGAAGCCAAAATCCCATTAAATGCTCTCAAGAAAAGATAAGTTTGGTGACGCCTACAAGAAGTGGGAGAGAAACCAGATCCCAGAACAAGTCTGCAAAGTCTAAAGATAAAACAGAGAACTTATCCCAGGAAAATTCTGATTCAGATCCTGACAGTTTTATTCCACCAACTGCCAGGAAAACCCCAAAGGGTAAAGCTGCAAAAATAAAAAAAGAAAGCAAAGGACCGGAAGCTAAAGGTTTCCACAGGAGAAGGTAACAGCCCTGTAATAGGGTCCAAAGACTTCAGGGAAGGGGACTAACCTCAGGGTGTATCAGACTGTGAGCAAGGATCTGTTCCAGAGCTTCCAGCATCCCAGGGGTTAATAGCAGAAGCAGCAGAAGATCTGATTAAAAGACCATTGCAGGAAAAGAAAGCAGCAGACACCTGTGATGTTGGGTTATCTCAGACTCCCACGCTGGGAGAAGTTAAAGAAATTACAAAGAAATCTGGAGAGCAGCAAAGCAAGAACCTAGAAACACTGAGAGGAGATCAGCTGGAAATTGAATTTGTACCTGATAGCAGTGAGCCAGAGAACCCATGCTCACCTGAACTTACAGAACCACCCCCCTGCTTATTAGCAGGTCCTGGGATTCAGAACTCTGAGAGAGGAGAACAGCAGGTGGTAATTAGCAGCAATGGAGACAGCATTAACTCTGTAGTGCCTGGGAGTGAAGTTGAGGTTGTAGAGACTGAAAGTGCTGCTTCTATCCAAACAGTTCCTGATGGAGTGGCCCAATCAGAAGATGGGGTAAAGCAAAGTCATGGCATCAAGGTAACCCCAGTTCACACAGCACCCCCTTCAGCCTGGAGTGGGAGATCCTTTGTGAGTGCTGTGACCAGAAATGCACAACCTTTAAAAAGGAGGAACGTGGTAAAGTTGAGATATAAGGGTGCAGAGGAGATGAAGCCTGATAGGATTTTGTAGGAAAACATCTATTGAAAGAATCTTTGGGCTTCAGTGCAGATGACAGTTACGCACTTATCCATGTTCCAGGTTCATGCGAATACGATGTCAGCTTTAAGAGACCGCAGGCTCTGGACTACTTTTGGACAAAATATGAGAGTCTTAAAAATTCAGAATTATGGAAGTCCTTTGCTGCTATTCCTGTCTCCAAACCGGATACAAAGTCGGTAACAATTCTCTTCAGACACGAATCAGTCCCAATATCAGATATTCTGATATGGCTTGGCAGACAATGCGAAGTACTGGCTCCACCTACAAGAATTATGGACTCAGAAGAAATTTGGATTGGAGGTTGGAAAGTGCAAGTCAGACTTTGGCGACATGGCAATGTTACAAAGCATTTGCCCAACTCCTTCTTCATAGGAAGAGAAAAAGGAAATAGTTTTAACTATGGGCAGAAAACCTTGTGCCATAGATGTGGTTCAGCCAGACATTTAAGCATGTCTTGTGATGTTCTAAAAGTCAACTTGTGCCAGTCCTTGGGCAACGAGAGGGCAAGTTGTACAAACATCAGATGTAATTTATGAGATAAATTTGGACATTCATACACGAATTGCAGAGAAGCCTGGCATAATATTTCAAAAGTATGGGAGCAGGAAGTGGACTTCGAAGACAATGAAGCACTTTACGACCGGGCCCTGAAAGTTGCAGACAGAATATGTCTGGATCCGCCTGCAGATGGGGTTGGTCTGGTTCAGCCTAGGGATGGCGCTTGCTTAGACCCTCCTGGGGACGGAGCTTGTCCTGGATCACCCGTGGAGGCAGTTTACCCAGATACTCTTACAGGAAAAACAATTATTGAGAGTGTAAACAAGGCCCAGGAAATGTCAGAAGACCCCTTAGAAGGAACCTCCTCAAATCTACTCCCAGCAGGGGAACAATCTGGGGAATCAGATGATCCTACTATGATGGAAACCCAAGTGAGGGAAAATAATAATAAAGAAAAAGAAAGTGAGCAGATTTGGGCACAGGGAAAAAAGAAAAGGAAGAAGAGCATGGTAAAAAAAACTTGGAGGGACTCTTCGACGTCCTGCAGGTCCCGCTGGTAAAGTTCCTCAGGTAGCTATGAAAAACCGTTTTTCTGCTCTCAGAAAGGATTGGGGGTCAAGAGCTGAGGACTCCGACGATGTAGAGGAACTTTCCTTATCCGAAGAGGAACATACTATGGATGTTTCCAGAGAGACAGACTCGGACATGATCCCACCTTCAGTGACCGTCAAGAGGTTTGGGTCATTGGGGGATAATGTGGGGAAAAAGAAAAAGTAATACCGTGTGGGTTTTTTTGGGGTGGGGTGAAGGGGGACTTAAAATGTTTGTTCATTAATTAATCCTTTAAAGGTAGCAGCTATTAATGTTATAGTTAAGGCTTTTATTTAGTTTCAATTAAAATGTGTATAAAAGGAATGTGAAGTAGCTGTTGAGGAGTAAGGTGGAACACATGCTGAGTTCATATTGATATAATATAAGTTTGTACATAATGTGCAGTTTTTGATTGAAATGTTTTTCTATGAAATATAATGTTGGAAATGTTTTCAATAAAAAGAGTTCCTCCTATTACCCTACATAACCCCTCCCTATAACTCCTCCTATTACCCTATATAACCCCTTCTTATAACTCATATTACTCTATATAACCACATATGAAAGAAAGTCATCTCCACATATCATATTGGACTTCCAGGACGTTCACTCAATTGGACTTGTAAGGCGCCGGTTTTTTCTTTTTGTTTCTATTGTCCATTCTGATTTCTACGTACTGTATCAGTGTCTACCAGGCAGCCTTGCCTGCCAATAGGGGTTTAACTCCTATAGAGGTGTTATTATTCATTCACACATTTTTTTAGCGCTAATTATACACATCTCTCTCTTTAATCTCCACATACCAGTTACCCCGTAGACAAGCTAGCAGCATGTTGCAGTATTCGGGATATAATCAGCGCGTGAGAATGAATTTTGATGGATTGCCCCATGAGGAAGGGACGTATTTTAGCAATATCGCAGAGGGGTAAATAACATGATCTGGAGGGGTGCTGAATGTGCGGGGGAATGAGAGGGGAGGGGCACGTATGACACCCAGGCATCTAGCTTGGGGGTATCTGGGTCATGGTGGAGTCATCTATTCCATGCGAGGAATCCGGTGTTGGTGTAGAGTAAGAAGGAGGGGAGATGATGAGGTCCGTGTTTGACATGTTAAGCTCAAGATATTGATTAGACACCCACGCGGAGATAACAGAGAGACAGCTAGTGATATGAGACTGCAGAGAAGGGGAGCGGTCAGCAGGGGAGAGGTAGATGTGGGTATCCTGACAGTCTTCTAGGGTTTGTTTTGTATAAAAAGGGGGACAAACACATGTATACACACATAAGGGGCACCCAGCCCTCAACCTTCAGCCGTTTATTTCTCCATTAGTTACACTACACATTTTTAAACACCGTCACTTTAAGTCAAAACAAACTCATAAAAATAACATCTACTCCTTTCAGGAGTCTAACTCACATGCAGATGGCATAACGGAGATGGTGTTCTATACAAGTGGAAAAAAACAGATAGGACACCAATTTGTTCAAATAGTATATTATTAATTTAATGACCCCCTATGTTAGGGGTACTCCAAAAATTCCCCTTGATAATCCTTAAAAAATTAATAGATATATTCCAATAGTGTAGTTCTGCGTGGTGATGATAATGACCACACTGTATGAGAGTCAGTTAGAGAGGAACAGAGTGGATCAGGGGGTCTTCTCTCAGATGATCAATATATGAGTAGAGGAAATGGGGAGCAAAAGGAACATACAGATAGTATGTGTATATTAGAATACTTATGGAAGGTGCAGAATAGACTAAGATCTCCTGAAAAGTAATGTTCAAATCGATCTATTAACAATCAGTATCTGTCATTACCAGTGTGGAATCAACTCTAAGCTTCCATCTTTGCCAGCGACATGTTCGTTCACAATAAATGTCAGGGGTGATGGATATTATCATTTAGTGATATCTTATTCTGGGTGTTACACTTAGGAGATGGGGGAAAAAACAAACAGCGTGGAGACTATAGAGCCGGTTACACACGCGTTATTTACAGTTACGCACGTATATGACGATTGCAGTACAGTACATGCATCGATAAGTGGGGAAAAGGTCGTGCTTCACTTTAAGTACAGTTTCACTTTATATACATGCTCCGGTCCCATTGCATACGTTAATGCGGGGTATGCCTGTACATGTGAAGAAGAGACCTGTGAGGTTTGGAAAGCTCTGTACATGTGAAGAAGAGACCTGTGAGGTTGGGAAGCTCTGTACATGTGAAGAAGAGACCTGTGAAGTTTGGGAAGCTCTGTACATGTGAAGACGAGACCTGTGAGGTTAGGAAAGCTCTGTACATGTGAAGAAGAGACCTGCGAGGATTGGGAAGCTCTGTACATGTGAAGCAGAGACCTGTGAGGGTTGGGAAGCTCTGTACATGTGAAGCAGAGACCTGTGAGGTTTGGGAAGCTCTGTGCATGTGAAGAAGAGACCTGTGAGGTTTGGAAAGCTCTGTACGTGTGAAGAAGAGACCTGTGAGGATAGGAAAGCTCTGTACATGTGAAGAAGAGACCTGTGAGGTTAAGAAAGCTCTGTACATGTGAAGAAGAGACCTGTGAGGTTTGGGAAGCTCTGTACATTTGAAGAAGAGACCTGTGAGGTTAGGAAAGCTCTGTACATCTGAAGAAGAGACCTGTGTGGCTGTGCATGTTCTGTGAATGTCTGGATTAAAGTTTCTTGATCATTGTTTCTGTGGTGAATGCAGAGCAGTCGAATCCCGTTCTGAGCCGTATCATAACCGACCCTGGCTCCCCTTCCACCTGAAACAGGAGGTTACAATGTATCCATCTCATATATAACTACTCATAAACCCTCAACCCATTAAACACGTCCCTGTCATTAGGTCACTTTGCCCCTACATGGGACTGACCTTTTAACCCATTAAACACGTCCCTGTCATTAGGTCACTTTGCTCCTACGTGGGACTGACCCTTTAACACATTAAACATGCCCCTGTCATTTGGACACTTTGCTCCTACGTGGGACTGACCCTTTAACCCATTAAACACGTCCCTTTCATTAGGTCACTTTGCCCCTACATGGGACTAACCCTTTAACCCATTAAACACGTCCCTGTCATTAGGTCACTTCGCCCCTACGTGGGACTGACCCTTTAACACATTAAACACGTCCCTGTCATTAGGACACTTTGCAGAAAACACACTAGATGGCGCTCAATATCTAATCAGCTGAACATAGTGCAAGTTATTAATGAAATAAAAACAAACACAATGTGAAAGACAAATGCAAATAGAATCAAATGCAAACAAGGTAGAAAAAAACACTCAAACCCTTAGACGGACTGTTTCAAGGTCCACACGAACAGAGATAATAGAAGAACCAGGGGAGCGTTGATACCTTAAAAAGAAATAAAATACATAGTGCAACACTGTGGCAATATGTCAATAGGAGCTCCCAAAAGAGCACTTCTACTGTGAATGGTTAACAGACTAGAAAATAACCGTTGGTTGATCAGGAACTATTTCACCCAAAATTGAATCACTTTGAACAATGTGCCAATGTTTACGTATGATTTTAACTATTTTTTCAGACTGTCTATTAAAGTTTGTAAGGAAAGAGAACTCAAAATTTTTATTCGTCTTAACCTTTTCTGAATCCCTTAGGAGATCTTTCCTTTCTAGACATCCCAAGTAAAAAACAAAAGAGGAGATGGAGCGCAGAGAAAGAAAATGCCAAGGTGACGAAGCGCTATACTGCGTGAAACGCGTTGAGGGTTGCTTAATACCTTTATGTTGCACTCCTGGGTAGGAGTGCATTTTTAGTACGGTAGAATTTTCCCTAATTCAGCAGTGCTGATATCCCCCTGTCATTTCACAAGCGGCTGTTGCTATTGCCATAGCCTTTGCCTGAGCTCGAGAGCCCGCCTATCACCCTTGGTTGTTAACCCTTCCGATTCCGGGTCAGGGACCCTGTGAGACTTGGAAGCAGTGTGTTACAGTCGGGACAGGGGGTGACAAACAGATGTATATACAGACCTCTGTGGGAACTTCTACTTGTATGCTGTTTTAAACTAATTGTAAGTAATACTGTGCATTGTTGTTCAAATAAATTGACCCATATCTTACCTTGGCATTTTCTTTCTCTGCGCTCCATCTCCTCTTTTGTTTTTTACTTGGACTGTCTGTGGCCGGCTGATCACCGGAGGGAGAAGGAGCAGCGGGAAGAGAGGCATCTCAGAAGAATCCCCTTGAAGTTTACAGACGAGCGCGGTCTCCATTTTCTGGAACTTTCTAGACATCCTACTCTCTCTACTGCATCCTGAATAGTCTTTTCCTCATACTTTTTTTCCCTAAATCTGTCTTGTAAAAAAAGGGATTGTTCATGGAAAACATTGGTATTGGAACAATTTCTTCTAACCCTACGTAGTTGACCATATGGCACATTTTGTAACCATTTAGGGTGATGACAGCTTGAAGGTGTGATATAGTTGTTAATATCAACATCCTTAAAGAAAGTCTGCGTACTGATTGCTCCATCTTCTATGAGTTCAGTCAGGTCCAGGAAATTAACCCTTTCCCGACTGTACTCACAGTTAAATTTAAGATTAAGCAAATTATCATTTAGATAATGTATAAATCTTACTAGACTTTCCTCATCCCCTTTCCAGATAAAAAATATATCGTCAATATATCTTCGCCACAGGCACAAGTCCACACCCAGCTCTGCAATGGACCAGATATGGTCTTCCTCCCATGAGCCCATGAGAAGATTTGCATAGCTGGGTGCAAACTTTGTGCCCATGGCGGTGCCACATTTCTGGAGGTAGTAGACTCCTTCGAACAAACAATAATTATGTTCTAGGATAAACCTTATCCTATCTAGAATAAAGTTTGCCTGTTCATGAGGCATATCATAATCTTTTGACAGAGCTCTATCTATAGCATCATGCCCATCTTTATGGCTGATGCATGTATATAAGGAAGTTATATCACATGTTGCAAGAAACCACCCTTCTTCCCATTTTTGACTATCCAAAACACGTAGGATGTCAGTCGAGTCTTTCAAGTATGATGGGAGTTGTTTCACATATTTTTGCAGGTAGGTATCTATATATGCAGATAAGTTAGACGTCATGAAATCAATACCCGCTATTATGGGTTTTCCTGGGGGGTTAACTAATTTCTTGTGGAGTTTAGGGAGGTAATAAAAGATGGGTCTAATTGGATGTTCTCTATACAAAAAATTGTACTCACTCTCATTTATTACTCCATCCAGTTTCCCTTTGTCTAACAGTTTTTTTAATTTACAAAGAAAGTCTGAAGTGGAATCTTTTTTCAAAGGTGTATAAGTATGTTTATCACCTAGAATCTGATATGCCTCAGTGATGTAATCTTCCCTGTTGATAATCGCCACTCCTCCCCCTTATCAGCCTGTTTTATAACTACACTGCTATCTTTTTGAAGGGTTTTAAGGGCTTCTCTTTCGCTTTTACTTAGGTTACTGTCAAATTTGTGTCAATTCTATGCTTACTTTTGTTTTGGCATATTTATTACCCTGTTGATGGGGGGTTCTATATGATTTAGTCCTCCAATTATCCCTTTCGGGACTTATCCTAGGCTTTTTCGGGGTATATTTTCTAGGTTTTTTCTTTTCTTTAGATGTGTCTTTTTTGGGGGGAGGTTTCTTAGGGGATTTTTTATTTTTATTTTGAATACCTTTTTCAACAATGGGTTCAATTTTATCAAGTTTTCTAGGGGGGCCATCTTTATAGTCCTCCTCATCTCTTAAGAATTTTTTTTACTTTCTTTGTAATTGTCTCTTTCCATATTTTATCCAATTTATTTTGCAATTTGGTGTCTTTCTCTTTGAAGAGTACAGTCTGGTCTAAATTACCAATCCTATCTTCAATTTCCTTCACCTCTATGCCAATCTGTGACACATGGTTTTTTTGTTGGTCTATAACTAAACCAATTAGGTCATTTGAACATTTTTCCAAAAGACCATACCATTTCTCAAGAAAGATTTCATCTTCCACATCAATGGATGGATCCTTTTTAATTCTAAGACCTCTTGGGACTCTCCCATTGAAGACATATTTTTCTAAAAATGTGTAGTCCCAAAACTTTTTAATATCTTTGATTAGCAACCTCTCCAATTTTTCAAATTCAGATTCTAAAATATTAGCCTCCCCTATAATGGGGACATAATCCAGATCTAATTTGAGAATATTCTTGAAGTCCACAGATTTTGTGTGTCTTCTAGAGAAAATATTGGAGGGGTTGCTATCTATCTCTATATCTTCCATAGTGAAAAAATAGTGCAGCCTATCTAAAAGAAACCAACAGATACAGAAAACACACTAGATGGCGCTCACTATCTAATCAGCTAAACATAGTGCAAGTGAATAATGAAATAAAAACAAACACAATGTGAAAGAAAAATGCAAATAGAATCAAATGCAAACAAGGTAGAAAAAAACACTCAAACCCTTAGACGGACTGTTTCAAGGTCCACACGAACAGAGATAATAGAAGAACCAGGGGAGCGTTGATACCTTAAAAAGAAATAAAATACATAGTGCAACACTGTGGCAATATGTCAATAGGAGCTCCCAAAAGAGCACTTCTACTGTGAATGGTTAACAGACTAGAGTGCCACAGATGGAGGCTATATGAAGGAGGTGTAATCTCAAGGAAGAGAGACACACACGGAACTCAAGTAAAATCACACAATTTATCCAAACACAATAAAAGTGGAGGTTTACAAGATCCCAATGGGATAACAGCATAGGACGTTGGTGATCGCAATATCACATAACAGCGTCTCTACTGCATCAAACCGCCACGGTGCATCGAAGCCTGGAGTCGACACGTCACTTCCGGTCGCGGTAGCCGATACGTCATTTCCGGTGTCGCCGCCGGTTGGAAAATGATTTCACGGGAATCCAGGCAATCTCTCCCTCTCAATCGTAGGGTCACGCTCTACGCGTTTCGCCATTCTAAATGATGGCTTCATCAGGAGTAGCAGTAGAGCCAAGATTTTTTCCTAACTATATGTTAATATACTGCACCAATATTTTTGTATCTTCTATTTTTGGGGTGTTCCTGATACCATCGCTCCCTTCCAACACCTGTATCTACATTATCTCAAGGGGAATCTGTACATATTCCCAGTAGGAAGGTTGAGAATCTGTTTTTTGTTGCACCTTATAATTTCACTGTATATGTGTATTTATCACTTTAATCACCAGCACTGTTGTTTGGCGCCGTTCTAAATCACTTGGGTCCATTACTGGATATGTGTAGTGACATTCCACGCTGTTTGTTTTTTCCCCCATCCCCTAAGTGTAACACCCAGAATAAGATATCACTAGATGGTAATATCCATCACACCTGACATTTACTGTGAACGAACATGTCGCTGACAAAGATGGAAGCTTAGAGTTGATTCCACGCTGATACATTAGGCCGAGTCCATAGAAGGACAGGCCGCGCTTAGCCGTGCGGATGCTCAGCGCTGAGCCCCTGCATCCTCAATGAGGATGCCTTGAGAGGGGGCTCACGCGAGCGTCCGCAGGCATACGGAGGCTTTGGAATTTTCAGCCGAGCGCCAAGCTGTTTTTCAGCACGCTGTCGGCTGAAAACATCCAATCAGCCTGAAGCAGCGTCAACGTCACGGCGTCGTGACGTCAGCGCCGTGACATTGACGTCAGTGCGTCGCGGGCGATTGGCCCAGCGACGTCACTGCCCCGCCTCCAACCATCTCCCCCCCGGCTCCCTTTGCACACACTAGCTCGCCTGCAAGTCCGTGGAATCGCGCTGACTTAAGCAGGTGAGCCTCAGCATTAGCGCGCCTCCGCTCTCCTGAAGCCTCTATGGCCCCGGCCTTAGAGACATTATGCTATTTTCATTTCAACGTGTTTGTTGTTGTATATGAATCTTTCACATGACTTCTTAGTGATTCCATAGATGGCTGGTAATGACAGATACTGATTGTTTATAGATCGATTTGAACATTACTTATCAGGAGATCTTGGTATTCATAGTGTCAAGGAAGCGAACTAGATTTTCCTCACCACCTCTCCGCACAAAAAAACACGTCATCAATGAAACAACGATAGAGGACTAGGCTCGCGCCGAGCTCATCCCCGGACCAGATGTTATTACTCTCCCAAACTGCCATAAACAGATTGGCATAGCTCGGCACGAACCTATAACCCATCGCCGTCCACACTTCTGTAAATAAAAATGTCCCCCATCCCAAAAACAGTTATGGCTAAGTATGAATTTGATGCTGTCAATTATGAAATCTGTTTGTAATTCTGGTAAATTTACATCTCCCTGCAATAACTGCTTAACTGCCGCATCTTTTGTCGTTAGTTGATAGCTCGTGAATGTGGCTTCTTCACCAACACTTTAGATTTACATTCCACGCTGTTTTTTTCCCCCATCTCCTAGGTGTAACACCCAGAATAAGATATCACTAAATGATATCCATCACCCCTGACATTTATTGTGAACGAACATGTCGCTGGCAAAGATGGAAGCTTAGAGTTGATTCCACACTGTTAATGACAGATACTGATTGTTTATAGATCGATTTGAACATTACATTTCAGGAGATCTTAGTCTATTCTGCACCTTCCATAAGTATTCTAATATACACATACTATCTGTATGTTCTTTTTGCTCCCCATTTCCTCTACTCATATATTGATCATCTGAGAGAAGACCCCCTGATCCACTCTGTTCCTCTCTAACTGACTCTCATACAGTGTGGTCATTATCATCACCCCGCAGATCTACCCTATTGGAATATATCTATTCATTTTTTAAGGATTATCGAGGGGAATGTTTGGAGTACCCCTAACATTAAATTAATAATCTACTATTTGAATGAATTGGTGTCCTATCTGTTTATTTTTCACTTGTATAGAACACCATCTCCGTTATGCCATCTGCATGTGAGTTAGACTCCTGACAGGAGTAGATGTTATTTTAATGAGTTTGTTTTGACTTAAAGTGATGGTGTTTAAAAATGTGAAGTGTCACTAATGGAGAAATAAACGGCTGAAGGTTGAGGGCTGGGTGCCCCTTATGTGTGTATACACCTGTTTGTCCCCCTTCTTATACAAAACAAACCCTAGAAGACTGTCAGGAAACCCACATCTACCTCTACTCTGCTGACCGCTCCACTTCTCTGCAGTCTCATATCACTAGCTGTCTCTCTGTTATCTCCGCGTGGGTGTCTAATCACTATCTTAATCTTAACATGTCAAAAACTGACCTTATCATCTCCCCTCTGTCTTACTCTACACCGACACCTGATTCCTCGCATGGAACAGATTACTCCACAATGACCCCGATACCCCAAGCTAGATGCCTAGGTGTCATACGTGCCCCTCTCATTCCCCCACACATTCAGCACCCCTCCAGATCATGTTGTTACCCCTCTGCGATATTGCTAAAATACGTCCCGTCCTCATGGGACAATCCATCAAATTCTTTCTCACGCGCTGATTATATCCCGAATACTGCAACATGCTGCTGGCTGGTCCACAAAGTAACTGGTATGTGGTGATGACTTTCTTTCATATGTGGTTATATAGGGTAATAGGAGGAATTATAGGGAGGGGGTATATAGAGTAATAGGAGTTATAGGGAGCGGTTATATGGGGTAATAGGAGGATTTATAGGAAGCATTATATGGGGTAATAGGAGGAATTATAGGAAACGTTATATGGGCAATAGGAGGAGTTATAGAGAGCGGTTATAGGGGCAATAGGAGGAGTTATAGGGAGGGGTTATATGGGGTAATGGGAGGAGCTATAGGGAATGGTTATATGGGCAATAGACGTTATGGGGAGAGGTTATATGTAGCAATAGGAGGAGTTATGGGAAGAGACTATATGGTGCAAATATGAGTTAAATGGATCCAAATAGTCACAATGAATACTTCCATTTTATTTTGCATTAAAATTCAATTTTATTTCACAATTTCAAATTGAACAGTACGAACGTCCTACTAATTTGGGCCCTAAAAGATCTGCATCTCCAACCAATGCCACCAGCTATTTTTAGAGACGTCGCTGGCTTAACCCTTCCCCCCCTCCCCTGAAGACCTTCACAATTGAATGTAGACCCTTCATGGGGAAGTTGAGAAGAAAGAAGACTCAGTTTTTACAGCAGGTGAACCTGACATCATTGAGGGCCGTGTCATCTCCGTCTCCTTGGTTTGACTCCACCCTGGTGCTGATGCCACAGATCCCTATTTCGCAGAAAGGGCTCCAGGGTCCGTATGTCCCCCACGATTGTCCAGATCCCTCTAGTATCGTTTCGTCTGAGCACTTAAATATGATGTTGTTGGCGGCCGTGTCGTCACCGTCCCCCTGAGGTGGCTCTACTCTCAAGCGGAAGGCGATGAGGTTGCCGTTAGGACACCGCACAGGGGAGGCCCATGAACCCCACCTGAGAGAGAAGAAGGAGGATGTGGTTAGTGGTGAATAGGAAACTTCCTAGGTGCTTTTGCAAAGGAGACCTGCCCTGTAGGACGGGCACAGGATTTTAGTGGAGATATGACCAATTATCTATATAGTGGTATTACTCCTGTCCTACGTCCTTCAGGGGAGTAAAGGGGATCTATAATAGGGTGAGAGTAAAGGGGATCTCTAATAGGGTGAGAGTAAAGGGGATCTCTAATAGGGTGAGAATAAAGGGGATCTTTAATAGGGTGAGAGTAAAGGGGATCTCTAATTGGGTGAGAGTAAAGGGGATCTCTAATTGGGTGAGAGTAAAGGGGATCTCTAATAGGGTGAGAGTAAAGGGGATCTCTAATTGGGTGAGAGTAAAGGGGATTTTTAATCTGTAAAGTGGTATCACCTGCTCCCTTAATCTCTTGTGATACCCATCTCTATATATTCAAATACCTTGCTATCCTCCAAGCTGCCTTAATTTCCCTCCCTATACACCCCAACATTTTGCTTCCCTCGGAACTCCCTATACACCCCTCCTTTATACACCCCAAAATCCTGTCATCGTAATATATGCTTGGCAAACTCTGCACATGTGAAGAAGAGACCTGTGAAGTTTGGCGAGCTCTGCACATGTGAAGAAGAGACCTGCGAGGTTTGGCGAGCTCTGTACATGTGAAGAAGAGACCTGGGAGGTTAGGAAAGCTCTGTACATGTGAAGAAGAGACCTGTGTGGCTGTGCATGTCCTGTGAATGACTTACGCTCCTTCAGTAGACTGGATTGGAAATTCCCCATTGTTGTTGTTGCTAACACAGTGCAGCCGGACCCCGTTCAGAGCCGTATCATCCCCCTTCCCCTGGTTCCCTTCCACCTGTATCAGGAAGATCAGTTACAATGTATCCATCTCATACAGTATATAACTACTCATAAACCCTCAACCCATTAAACACGTCCCTGTCATTCGGTCACTTTGCCCCTTTGTGGGACTGACCCTTTAACCCATTAAACACGTCCCTGTCATTAGGTCACTTTGCCCCTTTGTGGGACTGACCCTTTAACCCATTAAACACGTCCCTGTCATTAGGTTTCTTTGCCCCAATTTGGGACTGACCCTCTAACCCATTAAACACGTCCCTGTCATTAGGTCACTTTGCCCCTATGTAGGACTGACCCTTTAACCCATTTAACACATCTCTGTCATTAGGTCACTTTGCCCCTATGTAGGACTGACCCTTTAACCCATTAAACACGTCCCTGTCATTAGGTCACTTTGGCCCTACGTGGGACTGACCCTTTAACCCAATAAACACGTCCCTGTCATTAGGTCACTCTGCTCCTAGGTGGGACTGACCCTTTAACCCATTAAACATGTCCCTGTCATTAGGTCACTTTGCTCCTAGGTGGGACTGACCCTTTAACCCATTAAACACGTCCCTGTCATTAGGTCACTTTGCCCCTACGTGGGACTGACCCTTTAACCCATTAAACACGGCCCTGTCATTAGGTCACTTTGGCCCTATGTGGGACTGACCCTTTAACCCATTAAACACGTCCCTGTCATTAGGTCACTTTGCTCCTAGGTGGGACTGACCCTTTAACCACAGAGATTCTAATAGGGGGCAACGGCGTAACTAAAATTTGAAAGAGCCCTAAACAAAAATCATAAAATAAATTGATTTTCAAATATCGGTGCCCTTGTGAACTGCCCCCCCTCTCCCTCTCATACTCCCCCTCTCATTCCCACACTCCACCTCTCCCTCTCACACTCCCCTCTCATCCCCACACTCCCCCTCTCCCTCTCACACTCCCCTCTCATCCCCACACTCCACCTCTTCCTCTCACACCCCCCTCTCATCCCCACTCTCCACCTCTCCCTCTCACACTCCCCTCTCATCCCCACACTCCCCCTCTCCCTCTCACATTGCCCTCTCATCCCCACACTCCAACTCTCCCTCTCACACTCCCCTCTCATCCCTACACTCAACCTCTCCCTCTCACACTCCCCTCTCATCCCCACACTCCCCCTCTCCCTCTCACACTCCCCTCTCATCCCTACACTCAACCTCTCCCTCTCACACTCCCCTCTCATCCCCACACTCCCCCTCTCCCTCTCACACTCCCCTCTCATCCCCACACTCCACCTCTCCCTCTCACACTCCCCTCTCATCCCCACACTCCACCTCTCCCTCTCACACTCCCCTCTCATCCCCACACTCCACCTCTCCCTCTCACACTCCCCCTCTCCCTCTCATACTCCCCTCTCATCCCTACACTCAACCTCTCCCTCTCACACTCCCCTCTCATCCCCACACTCCCCATCTCCCTCTCACACTCCCCTCTCATCCCCACACTCCACCTCTCCCTCTCACACTCCCCTCTCATCCCCACACTCCACCTCTCCCTCTCACACTCTCCTCTCATCCCCACACTCCACCTCTCCCTCTCACACTCCCCTCTCATCCCCACACTCCACCTCTCCCTCTCACACTCCCCCTCTCCCTCTCATACTCCCCTCTCATCCCCACACTCCACCTCTCATCCCCACACTCCACCTCTCCTTCTCATACGCCCCTCTCATCCCCACACTCCACCTCTCCCTCTCACACTCCCCTCTTATCCCCACACTCCACCTCTCCCTCTCACACTCCCCTCTCATCCCCACACTCCACCTCTCCCTCTCATACTCCCCTCTCGTCCCCACACTCCACCTCTCCCTCTCACACTCCCCTCTCATCCCCACACTCCACCTCTCCCTCTCACTTTCTCCCTCTCATCCTCACACTCCCCTTCTCATCCCCACCCTCCCTCGCTCATCCCCACCCTCTCCCTCTCATCTCCACACTCCCCCTCTCATCCCCACACTCCACCTCTCCCTCTCACACTCCCCCTCTCATCCCTACACTCCACCTCTCCCTCTCACACTCACCCTCTCACTTTCTCCCTCTCATCCTCACACTCCCCATCTCATCCCCACACTCCCCCTCTCCCTCACACTCCCCCTCTCATCCCTACACTCCACCTCTCCATCTCACACTTACCCTCTCACTTTCTCCCTCTCATCCTCAAACTCCCCTTCTCATCCCCACACTCCAACTCTCCCTCTCACACTCACCCTCTCACTTTCTCCCTCTCATCCTCACACTCCCCCTCTCATCCCTACACTCCACCTCTCCCTCTCACACTCACCCTCTCACTTTCTCCCTCTCATCCTCACACTCCCCTTCTCATCCCCACACTACCCCTCTCATTCCGATGCTCCCCCTCTCATTCCCCACCCTCCCCTCTCATCCCCACACTCCCCTCTCATCCCCACACTCCCCTCTCATCCCCACCCTCCCACTCTCATCTCCACACTCCCCTCTCATCCCCACGCTCCCCCTCTCATCCCCACTCCCCCTCTGCTCCCCACACTCCCCTCTCAACCCCGAACTCCCCTCTCAACCCCGAACTCCCCTCTCATCCCCACATTCCCCCTCTCATCCCCACCCTCCCCCTCTCATTCCCACCCTCCCCCTCTCATCCCCACCCTCCCCCTTTCATCCCCACCCTCCCCCTCTCATCCCCACGCTCCCCCTCTGATCCCCACACTCCCCCTCTGCTCCCCACCCTCCCCCACTCATCCCCACCCTCCCACACTCATCCCCACCCTCCCCCTCTCATCCCGACGCTCCCCTTCTCATCCCCACACTCCCCCTCTCATCCCCACACTCCCCCTCTCATCCCCACACTCCCCTCTCATCCCCACACTCCCCCTCTCATCCCCACACTCCCCCTCTCATCCCCACACTCCCCCTCTGCTCCCCACCCTCCCCTATCATCCCCACACTCCCCTCTCATCCCCACCCTCCCCTCTCATCCCCACACTCCCCTCTCATCCCCACCCTCCCCCTCTCATCCCCACACTCCCCTCTCATCCCCACGCTCCCCCTCTCATCCCCGCACTCCCCTCTCATCCCCACGCTCCCCCTCTCATCCCCCCACTCCCCCTGTCATCCCCATACTCCCCCTCTCATCCCTACGCTCCCCCTCTCATCCCCACACTCTAGTATTATTACTAGGGGAAAACAATACAAAGAGTTAAAAATGTTCAGTACAGTTAAAAAAGGAGATTTGTGCACTAAGAAGCTGGCCTCTGAAGTAGTCTTTGTTAGCCAAATATTTTACTGCGCCTGCAAAATTAGATTGTAAGTTCTGCGGGGCAGATAATTACTGTGCCAGCAAAATCCCATATACAGCACAATATACATTGCCATGCAAGAAATAATATTATTATATATATCTCACCTTGAGAGAGAATGCTTTGGAACGGGAACCATCAGGACAAGTTTGAAGAGCCCCCCAGTCACCCCAAGGACCTCCGTTGCTGACATAGAGGACAGGGGGAGTCTGCCCGTATCCTACTGAGAAGAGAGAGAGAAGGAGGAGGGATGAGACCGCCTGGAACATCATGGTGGGTTCTTGAGAAACTCAACTGGAGATGTCAAGAGATGTCAACTGCGTTGTCTATTTATAGACCAACCCATCCCAGAATGAGCCAACCCAATGCCGGATCTTCTTGAGTTAACCCCTCCCACCCAACCCCCTTCTAGATTTAGCAAGAACTCGTTTAACCAGTTGAAATTGGAGTATCTTTACATCACTCCTCGGGTTATTACAACATCTGTGGACTGATTAGAGATAAGATTTTCGGATGGGGAAATAGAGCGTTTAGAGGACAATGATCAACAGGATCTTCAAAGAGAGATTTCCAAATAAGGGATATCAGTTAAAATAACTGCATTAAAATCATACTCCTAGCTACAGATGGACAGACGGGTCTGAATCTGTCTGGGATAGGGGCTGTGACAGAGATTGTAAGAAACCCCAACCCTTTCTTACAGCGCGTCTGAGATCAGATGCATTGTAAGGAACCCCAACCCTCTCTAATAGCGCGTCTGAGATCAGATGCATTGTAAGGAATCCCAACCCTCTCTAATAGCGCATCCGAGATCAGATGTATTGTAAAGAACCCCAACCCCCTCTAATAGCACATCTGGGATCAGATGTGTTGCTAGAAACCCCAACCCTCTCTAATAGCACGTCTGAGATCAGATGCATTGTAAGGAACCCCAACCCTCTCTAATAGCACGTCCGAGATCAGATGCATTGTAAGGAACCCCAACCCCCTCTTATAGCGCGTCTGAGATCAGATGCATTGTAAGGAACCCCAACCCTCTCTAATAGCACGTCTGAGATCAAATGCATTGTAAGGAACCCCAACCCTCTCTAATAGCGCGTCTGAGATCAGATGCATTGTAAGGAATCCCAACCCTCTCTAATAGCGCGTCCGAGATCAGATGCATTGTAAAGAACCTCAACCCCCTCTAATAGCACATCTGGGATCAGATGTGTTGCTAGAAACCCCAACCCTCTCTAATAGCACGTCTGAGAACAGATGCATTGTAAGGAACCCCAACCCTCTCTAATAGTGCGTCTGAGAACAGATGCATTGTAAGGAACCCCAACCCTCTCTAATAGCGCGTCTGAGAACAGATGCATTGTAAGGAACCCTCTCTAATAGCGTGTCTGAAATTAGATACATTGTAAGGATTCTAAACCCACTCTAATAGCGCGTCTGATATCAGATGCATTGTAAGGAACCCCAATCTTCTCTAATAGCGCGTCTGATATCAGATGCATTGTAAGGAACCCCCATCTTCTCTATTAGCGCGTCTGAGATCAGATGCATTGTAAGGAATCCCAACACTCTCTAATAGTGCGTCTGAGAACAGATGCATTTTAAGGAACCCCAACCCTCTCTAATAGCGCGTATTAGATCAGATGCATTGTAAGGAACCCCATCCCTCTCTAATAGCGCATCTGAGATCAGATGCATTGTAAGGAACCCCAACCATCTCTAATAGCACATCTGGGATCAGATGCAATGTAAGGAACCCCAACGCTCTCTAATAGGACATCTTAGATCAGATGCATTGTAAGGAACACCAACCCTCTATATTAGCGCGTCTGAGATCAGATGCATTGTAAGGAACCCCAACCCTCTCTAATAGCGTGTCTGAAATCAGATGCATTGTAATAAACCCCAACCCTCTCTAATAGCGCGTCTGAGATCAGATGCATTGTAAGGAACCCCAACCCTCTCTAATAGCGCGTCTGAGATCAGATGCATTGTAAGGAACCCCAACCCTCTCTAATAGCGTGTCTAAAATCAGATGCATTGTAATAAACCCCAACCCTCTCTAGTAGCGTGTCTGAGATCAGATGCATTGTAAGGAACCCCAACCCTCTCTAATAGCGCGTCTGAGATCAGATGCATTGTAAGGAACCCCATCCCTCTCTAATAGCGCATCTGAGATCAGATGCATTGTAAGGAACCCCAACCATCTCTAATAGCACATCTGGGATCAGATGCAATGTAAGGAACCCCAACGCTCTCTAATAGGACATCTTAAATCAGATGCATTGTAAGGAACCCCAACCCTCTATATTAGCGCGTCTGAGATCAGATGCATTGTAAGGAACTCCAACCCCCTCTAATAGCTCATCTGAGATCAGATGCAGTGTAAGGAACCACAACCCTCTCTAATAGCGCGTTTGAGATCAGATGCATTGTAAGGAACCCCAACCCTCTCTAAAAAGCGCGTCTGAGATCAGATGCATTGTAAGGAACCCCAACCCCCTCTATTAGCGCGTATGAGATCCGATGCATTGTAAGGAACTCCAACCCTCTCTAATAGGGCGTCTGAGATCAGATGCATTGTAAGGGACCCCATTCCTCTCTAATAGCGCATCTGAGATCAGATGCATTGTAAGGAACCCCAACCATCTCTAATAGCACATCTGGGATCAGATGCAATGTAAGGAACCCCAACGCTCTCTAATAGGACATCTTAGATCAGATGCATTGTAAGGAACCCCAACCCTCTATATTAGCGCGTCTGAGATCAGATGCATTGTAAGGAACCCCAACCCTCTCTAATAGCGTGTCTGAAATCAGATGCATTGTAAGGAACCCCAACCCTCTCTAATAGCGCGTCTGAGATCTGATGCATTGTAAGGAACCCCAACCCTCTCTAATAGCGCGTCTGAGATCAGATGCATTGTAAGGGACCCCAACCCTCTCTAATAGCGCGTCTGAGATCAGATGCATTGTAAAGAACCCCAACCCTGTCTAATAGCGCGTCTGAGATCACATACATGGTAAGGAACCCCCACCCCCTCTAAAAGCGCGTCTGAGATCAGATGCATTGTAAATTCTTCTGAATTTGGTACAATTTTCCAATGACCTGAAAATTGCAGGGATCCTTTAGGGACACCCGTTGAAACCAAGGGTGCTAGAAACCCCAGTTGAAAAACACTGGTCTAATAGTTGATTTGGTGGTAGACGGGGCGTAGTAAATATATAGGAAGATCCTTGCGAGAACAAGGAAAAATCTCCTTCTGTCAGCTCTACAATCCAAACAGGATGAAATGATCGCGTAATATAAAATGTAACGTTTAATATAAAACCTACATGAGAACAGTGTCACAAACAGGCAAAGACGCTTAGACAACACAAAATATAATACAAATGTTGAATCATACAGCGCACAGCTGTGAGAAATAGTTAAATTCTCCCTGTGTCTCTCCTTTGAGTAGTGGGTGTGTGAGAGTAGTGGGGGTGTGTGAGTAGTGGTGGGGTGTGAGTAGTGGTGGGGTGTGAGTAGTGGGTGTGTGTGTGAGTAATGGGGGGTGTGAGCAGTGGTGTGAGTAGTGTTGGGGTGTGAGTAGATTAACTTGGGGTCATCCCTAGCAAGGCTGAGCACAGGACTAAGGTATCTCAGAGGTCGTTGCCTCCTAAAGAATATGTGGACACAATTACTGGCTTATTATCACACCCCCATTGTCTCTCTGTGTCTGAGACAGACTGGCCGGGTTGGAAGTGTATACAGAGGTATATAATCACAGCCATACTGATAAGGTATCATTATCCCACTGTCTCTCTGTGTCTGAGTCAGACTGGCCGGGTTGGAAGTGTATACAGAGGTAAATAATCACAGCCATACTGATAAGGTATCATTATCCCACTGTTACAGAGGGAGGACACACAGATGTAAGTATAGATGATACTGCTCAGAGGCAGGGTCCATTCTATGTAAAATCAGTATGTTGGCTGCGGCCTTCTCTCTGCGTGGGGAATACTCACAGCGCGGGGATAAAGTCAGCGCATTGTCGGCTGACTTAGCATTGATTTATCGCGCACTAAAACATGGGGCAAAATGGTATTCACTAAGGCACGTTCTATAGTGCCTGTCGCGTGCTACGCCATGCGCATGCACGCGCGTGGATTTTCAGTTGTCTGACGTCAGTTATCCTTTCTATACAAGTGCCGCGCGCGCGCACGGCAGGGAGAGGGGAGCCGACAGGCAGCGGCGAAGATGAGGAAATTCATCTTTTCACGCCACTGCCTGCGTGTGTGTGTGTGTGTGTGTGTGTGTGTGTGTGTGTGTGTGTGTGTGCGTGCGTGCGTGCGTGCGTGCGTGCGTGCGTGTGTGTGTGTGTGTGTGACCTTTGGTCCTTCAGTGTGCAGGTTCAGTGTGCAGTGTGCAGGTTCCCTCAGGAACCTGTGAGGGAACCTGCACACTGAAGGACTGGCAAAACCATTGCTGACATCAGAAACCAGTTTGGCTTCCCGCCCCTTACCTGTGACGCGAAAGCGGAAGTGACGCGACGGCAGTGACGGATGCGGAAGTCCACGGCGAGGTGCGAGTGAAGCACTGGGAAGCAGCTCCAAATTATACCATCCTTCTATCGGCAGTTCTCTCCACCATCCGTTTAATATATGGAAAATGTGAGTTTCCTTAAACATTTGTGATGAATACATTATTTGTAGTTCAAACAGTATGCACTATTGTGGTTTTCCTTTATTTACATACCCTGAGGGATATCCGGATTTCTGAGTTTTAAAGGGCTCCAGTCAGAGAGAGAAGGATCTCTGACATGCAGTAACTTACAGCGATTTTTGTGAGTTCGATTCCTATTGTTGTATACAGAATATTAGCAGTGATTTACCATCTGCACTATATATATATTTTCTTCTTTTTTATATGTAGCCCTTTTTCTGGACACCTACCTAAGGACTACTGGTCACTGTCTTAACACCTGTGGCTCCAGGAGATCTGAGCCTCCGCTAGCTGGGAGCCTGGGGCAATACACACTCATAACATAGCGCAGCACCTCCACTTACCCAGGATCCCCAGTACGAAAGATTTACCCTGGGCAAGAACCATACCATACATCGTGGGACAACCAAACTTTACTGCATCTGTGTGTAGCACCTCCTTGACAACACAACATGCATGAATATATATATATGCGAGTATATCATAACATGGATAGCACTTCCTAACACATTAACCGCTATTATGCTAAAGTGGCTCGGCCACACCTCAAGGGGAATACTGTCCTGTACAGCCGTGGCTCGGCCACGCTCTCATAGAGTATGTCCGTGTGACACTTGGAGAGAATGTTATCTATCCGCTAGCCACTTGCTAGTGTCTGTTCAAGTTAATACTAAGGCGGGATCAGCGCCTGATGACCGGTGTCGGTGCACTTGCAGCATACAAAATACCTCCCGGTCACGGCGGTGACCACGCCTCTTCTCAAAGGGTCCATCGCATCTGTTCCAGACCTTCCGCTGTCGCCGGGCTCCGCCGTCTGCACCCAGACGGCAGTATCAGTCCACAACTCTGAGCGCTTGAATCTGTCTAAGGTGACAATAACTATTCACTACGGGCGCCCCTACAGTATCGCAACCTACGGTGACGCGGGGAATACTCCTATGGACCTGGGGATAGTCTCTGGCCTACGCCGGCGGGTCACGGACCCCCTGCTCTCGCACTCCCTGTTCCGGCAAAACTCCAACTCCTTCTGCTAGCGTGGACCTTTCCCCCACGCTTCCTGTTCTCCTCCCCTACCAACCCAGCCTGTTCATTGGCTCTTCGCACCAGCTGACTCCTCCAAGGTTCGCGGGGGGGGGGGGGGGGTTAAAGTTCAGTCCTTTCTCATTGGTTCGCTGTTCGCGCGCTTCCTGGGCGCATGCGCGACCTTTCCTCTATACCAGTGACCTCGCAACATTGCGCAACAATATGGCGGCGCCCTGTACCAACCCGCCGTACAGTGTACACACACACAGTGTATTAACACATCCTTACATATATATCACGTTTTTCCCCTGCGCTCCTACTCAACTCCAAGCAAAGAAAATTCCATATCCTGGGACATGGAACTGTCCCATCAGAGGAAGTTGAGCTGCTATTTTACACATTATATTTGTAATTCACTTTTTTTGGTGTAAGGTATACCTGTGTACTATTTGTGTTTCACTTATTACACTAATTTATTTATTATCACTTGGAAGCGCCCAGTCCACCCACTCCCCCCCCCCCCCCCTTTTTTTGTAGTGTCTGCTCTAGGGAGGGACACCTGTTGATATAAAGCTTATGGTTGCTACAAGTAAAGTTAATTGGCTAAGGTGTATTGCTGTGTGTGTGTGTTAATGTACATAAGTTCCTGCGAAGACCCACTTCCCCTCGGGCGGAAGCTGTCGCAGGTGGAGGCGCTGCACCAAGTTATAAGTATTGTGCCGGGCCAAAGGACACACACACACACACACACACGCGCACGCGCGCAGGCAGTGGCGTGAAAAGATGAATTTCCTCATCTTCGCCGCTGCCTGTCGGCTCCCCTCTCCCTGCCGTGCGCTGCGCGCCGGCACTTGTATAGAAAGGATAACTGACGTCAGACAACTGAAAATCTGCGCGCGCACACACACACACACACACACACACACACTACTCACACACAACTCCACTACTCACACACACTACTCACACACAACCCCACTACTCACCCCCACCCCACTACTCACACACACACCACTACTCACACACACCACTACTCACACACACACACACTACTCACACACACACACACACAATACTCACACACCCCCCCACTACTCACCCCCCACTACTCTCACACACCCACTACTCACACCCCCCCACTACTCACACACACCACTACTCACACCCCCCACTACTCATACACCCACCCACTACTCACACACACCCACTACTCACACCCTCCCCACTACTCACACCCCCCATTGCTCTCACACCCCTCACTACTCACACCCCCCCTACTCACACACACACCACTACTCACACACAACCCCACTTCTCAAACCCCCCCACTACAAACACACGCACCACTACTCAAACACACCACTCACACCCCCCACTACTCACACCCACCCACTACTCACACACGCACCACTACTCACACCCCCCACTACTCACACCCGCCAACTACTCACACAACCCCCCACTACTCACACCCCCCCCACTACTCACACCCCCTCAATACTCGCACACACACACCACTACTCACACACCCCCAATACTCACACCCCCCACTACCCACACACCCCACTACTCACACACACCCACTACTCACCCCCCCTCCATTACCCAGGAGAGACACAGGGAGAATGTAACTATTTCTCACAGCTGTGCGCTATACGATTCAACAGTTGTATTATATTTTGTGTTGTATAAGTGTCTTTGCCTGTTTGTGACACTGTTCTCATGTAGGTTTTATATTAAACGTTACGTTTTATATTACGGGATCATTTCATCCTGTTTGGATTGGAGCGCTGACAGAAGGAAATCATTCCTGGTTATCGCAAGGATCTGTCCTATATATTTACAACGCCCCGTCTACCACAAAACCAACTATAAGACCAGCGTTTTTCAACTGGGGTTTGTTTCTAGCACCCTTGATTTCAACGGGTGTCCCTAAAGGGTCCCTGTAATTTTCAGGTCATTGGAAAATTGTACCAAATTCAGAAGAATTTACAATGCATCTGATCTCAGACGCGCTTTTAGAGGGGGTTGGGGTTCCTTACAATGCATCTGATCACAGATGCGCTATTAGAGAGGGTTGGGGTTCCTTACAATGCATCTGATCTCAGCCGCGCTATTAGAGAGGGTTGGGGTTCCTTACACTGCATCTGATCTCAGACGCGCTATTAGAGAGGGTTGGGGTTCCTTGCAATGCATCTGATCTCAGACGCGCTATTAGAGAGGGTTGGGGTTCCTTGCAATGCATCTGATCTCAGACGTGCTATTAGAGAGGTTTGGGGTTCCTTACAATGCATCTGATCACAGATGCACAATTAGAGAGGTTGGGGTTTCCTTACAATGCATCTAGATCTCAGACCCGCTTTTAGAGAGGGATGGGGTTCCTTACAATGCATCTGATCACAGATGCGCTATTAGAGAGGGTTGGGGTTACTTACAATGCATCTGATCTCAGACGCGCTATTAGAGAGGGTTGGGGTTCCTTACAATGCATCTGATCTCAGCCGCGCTATTAGAGAGGGTTGGGGTTCCTTACACTGCATCTGATCTCAGACGCGCTATTAGAAAGGGTTGGGGTTCCTTGCAATGCATCTGATCTCAGACGCGCTATTAGAGAGGGTTGGGGTTCCTTGCAATGCATCTGATCTCAGACGCGCTATTAGAGAGGTTTGGGGTTCCTTACAATGCATCTGATCTCAGACGCGCTATTAGAGAGGGTTGGGTTTCCTTACAATGCATCTAGATCTCAGACGCGCTATTAGAGAGGGTCGGGGTTCCTTACAATGCATCTGATCTCAGACACGCTTTTAGAGAGGGTCGGGGTTCCTTACAATGCATCTGATCTCAGACACGCTATTAGAGAGGGTTGGGTTTCCTTACAATTCATCTGATCTCAGACGCACTATTAGAGAGGGTTGGGGTTCCTTACAATGTATCTGATCTCAGACGCGCTATTAGAGAGGGTTTGAGTTCCTTACAATGCATCTGATCTCAGACGCGCTATTAGAGATGGTCGGGGTTCCTTACAATGTATCTGATCTTAGACACGCTATTAGAGAGGGTTGGGGTTCCTTACAATGCATCTGATCTCAGACGCGCTATTAGAGAGGGTTGGGGTTCCTTACAATGCATCTGATCTCAGACGTGCTATTAGAGAGGGTTGGGGTTCCTTACAATGTATCTGATCTCAGACGCGCTATTAGAGAGGGTTGGAGTTCCTTACAATGTATCTGATCTCAGACGCGCTATTAGAGAGGGTTGGAGTTGCTTACAATGTATCTGATCTCAGATGCGCTATTAGAGAGGGGTGGAGTTCCTTACAATGTATCTGATCTCAGACGCGCTATTAGAGAGGGTTGCAGTTTCTTACAATGTATCTGATCTCAGACGCGCTATTAGAGAGGGTTGGGGTTCCTTACAATGCATCTGATCTTAGACGCGCTATTAGAGAGGGTTGGGGTTCCTTACAATGCATCTGATCTCAGACGCGCTATTAGAGAGGGTTGGAGTTCCTTACAATGTATCTGATCTCAGACGCGCTATTAGAGAGGGTTGGAGTTCCTTACAATGCATCTGATCTCAGACGCGCTATTAGAGAGGGTTGGAGTTCCTTACAATGTATCTGATCTCAGATGCGCTATTAGAGAGGGTTGGAGTTCCTTACAATGTATCTGATCTCAGACGCGCTATTAGAGAGGGTTGGGGTTCCTTACAATGCTTCTGATCTCAGACGCGCTATTAGAGAGGGTTGGGGTTCCTTACAATGCATCTAGATCTCAGACGCGTTGTTAGAGAGGGTTGGGGTTCCTTACAATGCATCTGATCTCAGACGCGCTATTAGAGAAGGTTGGGGTTCCTTACAATGCATCTGATCTCAGACACGCTATTAGAGAGGGTTGGTTTTTCTTACAATCTCTCTCACAGCCCCCTCTCCCAGCATGCAGGTGGTTCCCAATCCACAGACAAATTCAGACCAGCCGTCCATCTCTAGCTGGGCGAATTTTTTTAATGAAGTTATTCTAACTGATAACCCTTATTTGAAATCTCTCTTTGAAGATCCTGTTGCTCATTGTCTTCTAGATGCTCCATAAACTAATCGTAAAATCTTATCTCTAATCAGTCCCCAGATGTTGTAATAACCAGAGGGGAGGGATGGAAAGATACTCCAGTTTCATCTGGTTAGAAGGGTAGTTTGTAAATCTAGAAGGTGGGTTGGGTGGGAGGTGTTAACTCAAGAAGATCCGGCATTGGGTTGGCTCATTCTGGGAAGGGTTGGTCTATAAATAGACAATGCAGTTGACATCTCTTGACATCTCCAGTTGAGTTCCTCAAGAACCCACCATGATGTTCCAGGCGGTCTCATCCCTCCTCCTCCTCTCTCTCTTCTCAGTAGGTTATGGGCAGGATCCCCGTTTCATCACTGCTTCCAACGGAGACCCTTGGGGAGACTGGGGGGATCTTCAAACTTGTCCTGATGGTTACTATGCCCGAGCATTCTCTCTCAAGGTGAGATATATATATAAAATTATTTCTTGCATGGCAATGTATATTGTGCTGTATATGGGATTCTGCAGGCACAGTAATTACCTGCCCCGCAGAACTTACAATCTAATATTTGGTTTACTCAAAGACAACTTCAGAGGCCAGCTTCTTTCTGCAAAAATCAAAAATTTTAACTGTTTTACTCTTTGTATGGGTTTCCCCTATTAATAATACTCCAGTCTTCCTATTACACGTCCCCTTTCCTTTCCCATAATATAAAATACCCGTTTCCCCCCTTAGAAATCTCTTTTTATTCTCCCAGAATCTTCTATTTAGAAAATGTTCCTTTTTTTTTTTGAAATCCCCCTTACATTTATGTATGAGAAGTATACCATGCTCCCCCTATAAGAAATCCCCTTTATATTTATCTATGAGAAGTATACGATGCTTCCCCTATAAGAAATCCCCTTAATATTTATCTATGAGAAGTATACCATGCTCCCTCCCCCCCTATTAGAAAACCCCTTTAATTTCCCATATTAGACACTGTTTTCATGATACTGTAAAGCAGATGGTATATATGGGAAATATTACAATCCTCGTTACTTCCCCTATTATAAATCCACTTTGAACCTCCCTATCACATCCCTCCCCCTTCCCTATGAGAAATCTCCTTACGTTCCCCTAATATAAAGCCCCTTTATTCTCCCCCTTTGTCTGCCCCTATCAGTGCCGTAACTACTGTGTCGCTAAACCACGATGATATGTTTGGGGTGGGGGCGCGAGAGTGCAGGGGGGGTCCAAAAAAGCAGGGGGGGGAGATCACAGGGGGGCACGAGAGTGCAGTGGGATCCCCGAGATAATAGTGGGGCCCCCAGCATTCCTCGGCCAGAAGTCTCTGCTCTCTGCTGGATGCGGGGCAATTACTGCACACAGGCAACCCCCTGCCTGTCTCCCCTCCCCTCCCTCCCCCTGCCTGTCTCCCCTCCCCCCTCCCTCCCCCTGCCGGTCTCCCCTGCCCCCTCCCTCCCCCTGCCTGTCTCCCCTCCCCCCTCCCTCCCCCTGCCTGTCTCCCCTCCCCCTCCCTCCCCCTCCCTTTCTCCCCTCCCCCCTCCCTCCCCCTGCCGGTCTCCCCTGCCCCCTCCCTCCCCCTGCCTGTCTCCCCTCCCCCCTCCCTCCTCGTCTGTCTCCCCTCCCTCCCTCCCTCCCTCCCCCTGTCTATCTCCCCTCCCTGCCTCCCCCTGCCTGACTACCCTCCCTCCCCCTGCCTGTTTCCCCCCCCTGCCTGTCTCCCCTCGCCCCCTGCCTGTCTCCCCACTCTGCAGGAGCTGGACCTGAGCAGGGTTAAAGGGTCAATCCCACATAGGGGCAAAGTGACCTAATGACAGGGACGTGTTTAATGGGTTAGTGACCTAATGACAGGGACGTGTTTAATGGGTTAAAGGGTCAGTCCCACGTAGGGGCAAAGTGACTTAATGACAGGGACGTGTTTAATGGGTTAGTGACCTAATGACAGGGACGTGTTTAATGGGTTAAAGGGTCAGTCCCACAAAGGGGCAAAGTGACCTAATGACAGGGACGTGTTTAATGGGTTAAAGGATCAGTCCCACGTAGGGGCAAAGTGACTTAATGACAGGGACGTGTTTAATGGGTTAGTGACCTAATGACAGGGACATGTTTAGTGGGTTAAAGGGTCAGTCCCACGTAGGGGCAAGGTGACCTAATGACAGGGACGTGTTTAATGGGTTAAAAAAAGGGTCAGTCCCACAAAGGGGCAAAGTGACCTAATGACAGGGACATGTTTAATGGGTTAAATGGTCAGCCCCACGTAGGGGCAAAGTGACCTAATGACAGGGACGTGTTTAATGTGTTAAAGGGTCAGTCCCACGTAGGGGCAAAGTGACCTAATGACAGGGACGTGATTAATGGGTTGAGGGGTTATGAGTAGTTATATACGAGATGGATACATTGTAACTGATCTTCCTGATACAGGTGGAAGGGAATCAGGGGAGCGGTGATGATACGGCTCTGAACGCGATACGGCTGCTCTGTGTTAGCAGCAACAATGAGGAATATTCAATCCAGTCTACTGAAGGACCGTGAGTCATTCACAGGACATGCACAGCCTCAGAGGTCTCTTCTTTACATGTACAGAGCTTTCCTAACCTCACAGGTCTCTTCTTCACATGTACAGAGCTTTCCTAACCTCACAGGTCTCTTCTTCACATGTACAGAGCTTTCCTAACCTCACAGGTCTCTTCTTCACATGTACAGAGCTTTCCTAACCTCACAGGTCTCTTCTTCACATGTACAGAGCTTTCCTAACCTCACAGGTCTCTTCTTCACATGTACAGAGCTTTTCAAACCTCACATGTCTCTTTTTCACATGTGCAGAGTTTTCCGAACCTCACAGGTCTCTTCTGCACATGCACAGAGCGTGCAAAACCTCACAGGTCTCTTCTTCACATGTACAGAGCTATCCCAACCTCAAACCTCACAGGTCTCTTCACATGTGCAGAGCTTTCCAAACATATATTAGGGTGACAGGATGTTGGGGAGTATAGTGAGGGGTGTATAAGGCAGAGAGGAGGGCAGCAAAATATTGCGGTGTACTGCTGCGGCACAGTTTATTCGAGCATTTGCCCGTTCTGTGCCGCAGCAGTAGCCTGGCGCGCGCCCGAGTGTGACGGGCGCGCGCCGAAGCAGCGGAAGAGCGCCCTCCGATCGGGGCGCTCTCCCTACCGCTGCCGGGTCCGCCGGGTCCCCCGGAACCCCCTGCCGCTGTCCCGCGATCGCGGGACACCAGGGCTCCCTCGGGGAGCCCTGGACGCGCGTGCAGGGGGCGCAGGCTCCCGAAGACGCGTGACCGCGCGTCTATGACGCGCGGCACGCCGAGGGGCGGCCACTTGCAAGCCGGGAAATCTCCCGGCTTGCGGATCTGGCCGCACTGCGATAAAGTGTGTCGCCAGTGTATAGGGAGGGAAATTAAGGCAGCTGGGAGGATAGCGGGTTGTTCGGGTATATAGAGAGGGGTATCACAAGAGATTAAGGGAGGGGGTGATACCACTTTACAGATTAAAAATCCCTTTACTCTCACCCTATGAGAAATCCCCTTTACTCCCCAGAAGGACGTAGGACAGGAGAAATGCCACTATATAGATAATTGGTTAGACCTCACATAAAGTCCTGTGCCCGTCCTACAGGTCAGGCCACCTCTGCAAGAGCGCCTAGGAAGTTTCCTCTTCACCACTAACAACGTCCTCCTTCTTCTCTCGCAGGTGGGGTTCATGGACCTCCCCTGTGTGGTGTCCCAACGGCAACCTCATCGCCTTCTCCTTGAGAGTAGAGACACCTCTGTGGTTCGGTGACGACACTGCCGCCAACAACATCATGTTTAAGTGCTCAGACAACTCGATACTAGAGGGATCTGGACAATCGTGGGGGACATACGAAGGCTGGAGCGAGTCCTGCCAAATAGGAATCTGTGGCATCCAGACCAAGGTGGAGCCAACCCAAGGAGACGGAGATGACACGGCCCTCAATGATGTCAAGTTCACCTGCTGTGTTGAAGACTATTACCTAGTTGGTCTACATTAAATCGGGAAGGTCTTGGAAGGGAGAGTTTAAGCCTTTAGAGGTCTCTAAAAATAGCTGGTGGAGATGGTTGGAGATGCAGATCTTTTAGGTCCCAAATTGTGAAATAAAATTGATATTTAATGTAAAATAAAATGGAAGTATTCATTGTGACTATTTGTATCCATTTAACTCATATTTTCTCCATATAACCACACCCCTATAACTCCTCCTATTACCCCATATAACTGTTCCCTATAACTCCTCCTATTACCCCATATAACCTCTCCCTATAACTCCTACTATTACCCCATATACCCGCTCCCTATAACTCCTCCTATTACCACATATAACTGCTCCCTATAACTCCTCCTATTAACCCATATACCCGCTCCCTATAACTCCTCCTATTACCCCATATAACCACTCCCTATAACTCCTATTACCCCATATAAACTCTCCCTATAACTCCTCCTATTACCCCATATAATCGCTCCCTATAACTCCTCCTATTACCCCATATAACCCCTCCCTATAACTCCTCCTATTACCCCAATATAACCGCTCCCTATAACTCCTCCTATTACCCCATATAACCCCTCCCTATAACTCCTCCTATTACCCCAATATAACCCCCCTATAACTCCTCCTATTACCCCATATAACCACTCCCTATAACTCTTATTACCCCATATAACCCCTCCCTATAACTCCTCCTATTACCCCATATAACCGCTCCCTATAACTCCTCCTATTACTCCATATAACCCTCTCCCTATAATTCCTCCTATTACCACATATACCCCCCCTATAACTCCTCCTATTACTCCATATAACCCCTCCCTATAACTCCTCCTATTACTCCATATAACCCCTCCCTATAACTCCTCCTATTACTCCATATAACCTCTCCCTATAACTCCTCCTATTACCCCATATACACCTCCCTATACCCCCTCCTATTACCCCATATAACTGTTCCCTATAACTCCTCCTATTACCCCATATAACTGTTCCCTATAACTCCTATTACCCCATATAATTGCTCCATATAATGTAACTCCTATTGCTTCATTTAACAACTCCCTATAACTCCTCCTATTACCCCACATATCCTCTCCCTATAACTCCTATTACTCTATATATCCACATATGAAAGAAAGTCATCTCCACATACCAGTTACCCCGTAGACCAGCCAGCAGTACTGCTGCGGCCAAGTTTATTCGAGCATTTGCCCGTTCTTGGCCGCAGCAGTAGCCTGGCGCGCGCCCGAGTGTGACGGGCGCGCGCCGAAGCAGCGGAAGAGCGCCCTCCAATCGGGGCGCTCTCCCTACCGCTACCGGGTCCACCCTGGACGCGCATGCAGGGGGCGCAGGCTCCCGAAGACGCATGACCGCGCGTCTATGACGCGCGGCACGCCGAGGGGCAGCCACAAGCAAGCCGGGAAATATCCCGGCTTGCGGTACCGGCCACACTTTAATAAAGTGTGTCGGTAGTGTATGTTGCCGTATTCGGGATATAATGAGCGATTGAGTAAGAATTTGATGTATTGCCCCATGAGGAAGAGACGTATTTTTGCAATATCGCAGAGGGGCAAATAACATGATCTGGAGGGGTCCTGAATGTGCGGGGGAATCAGAGGGGAGGGGCACGTATGACACCTAGGCATTTAGCTGGGGGTATCGGGGTCATGGTGGAGTCATCTATTCCATGCGAGGAATCCGGTGTCGGTGTAGAGTAAGAAGGAGGAGAGATGTGGGTATCCTCTGCATACTGAACGTGCGGTGAGATGGGGATGATATAAACCAGGAGAGGGCAGAGTCATGGAGGTCAATAGAATGGAGTGTGTGCAGAAGTGGGGTGGGGGGGGGAAGAGGTCCACAGGAGAGGTCCAAAAGTATACGAACTGTCCTTTTGTCAAGGGGAGGTCTGGAGTCCAGTTGCTGGAATGGGTAGCAGGCAGGCAGTGGTAGTGGACAGGCAGAGAGGTCAGAGGTGGACAGTTAGTGGTGGTGGTCATGGGACCAGCAGAGGTCAGAGGAAGGCAGCAGGTAGCAGTGGTCAGTGGACAGGAAGAGATCAGAGGCGGGCAGCAGGCAGATAGTAGTGGTGAGTAGACAGGCAGAGGTCAGTGGACTGGCCGAGGTCAGTATACAGGTAGAAGGTCAGTGAACAGGCAGAGGTCAGAGGTGGGCAGCATTGGTCAGGTAGTGTAGAAGGGTCAGAATAGGGTCTGGTACACAGCAACAGCAAATGGAAACAATGAGGCAGCGCGCCTGTTACTGAGAAGCCCAATAACCATGCAGGGAGGCACAGGAAGGGAAGGCGTATAAAGGGCTGGATGGGGTGAGGGATGGGTGCTGAGTATCACACAATCACAAGATACAGGGACTTCTCTGCAGGAATAATCAGCAGGCCAACAGCACTCCCAGTGACAGACCAGGAGTACTGCAGGCTTGGAGCGAGAGAGACCAGAGGTCAAACCCCACCCTGGACATTCTTAACACCTTGTGATTTGGCCTTGAGTCTGTATGTGTGTGTATGTCTGTAGATGTATGAGCGAGTGTGTGAGTGAGTGCATGAGTGGGAGTGTGAATATGAGTGTGTATGTGTGTATGTCTGTAGATGTGTGAGCAAGTGAGTGCATGAGTATGAGTATGAGTGTGAGTATGAGTGCATGTTTTGTGGCAAACTGCTCCTTTTATGTAGCGGTCAACCGTTTATTTCTCCATTAGTGATACTACACATTTTTAAACACTGTCACTTTAAGTCAAAACAAACTCATAAAAATAACATCTACTCCTGTCAGGAGTCTAACTCACATGCATATCCCTATCTGCAATATTGGCTGGCTAAGCCAGTTACCAACTTAAAAATAACACACAGGTAGAATAACATTGAGTCCTTAACTGTGAGATGGGGACAGCATCCCCATTAGATCCTCACATGCTGCAGTATGTGAAGGGGGGCGTCCTCCCCGAACTGGATGCAGAGGAGCGGCGATGCCTCCCAGCCTCCAGGTGAGAGAGTGGAAAAAGCAACTCTCTCTGCTCTAAATACCTGTTCTAGTAATTAGGAGAGCAGGTGAGGGAAAATCAGCACCATTAATCTCTGGCCTGGAGTTTCTATCCCACAGTCTCAGCAAACGTGAAACTGTGGAGTGGATCATTTTTTTCCCCTTTTTCCCCCCACTTTCGGCCTTAAAATTGGACAGACCGCTTCCTAATATTCTGGGACTATGTCACAGTGCGTATGTATGTGTATGTACGTGTGTGTGTACGTACGTGTGTATGTATGTACGAGTGTGTAGTGTGACATAGTCGCAGCTTTCTGTCTAAATGTATAGAAGAAAGTGCAGACGTAGTGTTGAAGTTATCCATTCCACAGTTTCTGAGACTGGGACAGAAACTCCGGGCCACAGTTTGCAATGGGTCTAGCTCTCCCTCACCTGCTCTCCTTATTAAGGAACGGGTATTTTTTTTTTGCAGCTGGCTTGGCTGTTTCAGTCTCTCTCCTAGAGCCTGGAGATATCGCAGCTCTCCCCTGTATCCAGTTCGGGGAGGACGCCCCCTTCACGTGTTGTGGTATCTAAAAGGACTCACTTGGGACCGAGTTCCCACCACGAACAGATAAGACTTAAACAAATGTATATTGCTGTGTCTATAGACTGCGGTTATTATGCTGTATCTAGGGACCCTAAATAAGAGGGTATTGTTTTAAGCTGGGGAACCAGGTTAGTTAGCCCAGCAGCAGTTAGAGAGGCTGAATCTGTGGTGTAGTTAGATCCCTGAATGGGATAGGATTTATTTATATGATTGCTTTGGTTTATTAAAGTGACAGTGTGTGAAATATTATATAACTGATATGAGTAAACCGCTGAAGGTTAATGACTGAGGGCCGCTTGCCTACACCTGTTAAAGCTGCAGTCCCTTAGTGGGATGAAAACAGAGCAGGCAGAAGCCTGAGTTAAGCAACGTAACGCTTTGTGTTATCCTGTTATTTGTCTAACTAACCCTAGAAGACTGTGTCGTGAAGAGCCCAGACAGACGTCAGCGCTACAAAAGAAGGGCGTTTCTCACAGTATATATATGTGTATGTAAGCATTTCTTTATTTATATAGCAATACAGCAATCCGTGGGTGGGGAAGGAACATGTCCACGTAGAAGATATAACCCCAGTTAGCGCACTCAGTCATAACCTGGCTGTGTGGTGAAGGAATTACAATCATTAAACTTTATTGGTGTCCATTAAAATAAAGTGGAATAGTACGAGCATTAAACAAAAAGTTTGTGTCCCGTGTGAAAGGCTCTGTGTGCCGAGTCCAGAACCCTCTGGCGATGAAGGGGTTAATATACCCCCTATCCTGCAGTTTCAGGTGAGTAACCCAAATTGAGCAGAGTGGTATTCATACATCCGCTGTTCTCAAATGAGAAGTTCCATACCTCCTGGAGAACTCGGCTAACCGTCTGGTCAGACAAAGTAAAAATGTGTAAGGGGAACCTGTATCAGGTATACATTAATGTGTGTTAACCAGGTGGGATGTGGTAAAGCACACTGTGGTGTGTTAACCGGCTTCAATAGGGGATCTATAGGTGAGGTGCCAGATCAGTCAGCTGTAAGGGACAGTTAGGTGGGACTTCCAGTTGTGCGTGTACAGGACCAGAATATGATGTGGTGTTTGTTGGTCACTGAAGCCACTGTACCATGCTGGCTGAGCACAGCAATCCCGAATGTGACTGGCTGGTGCAGGGGGTCGGTGGTCAGTGTGAGAGTGAACTATAATAACACCGGCACCGTGTGCTGCTCCCGATCCGGTGCCCTACAGTAACCTGGTCTTGTGTCCCTGCGCTGGTAAGGTTCGAATGCTGCTATAGCAGGGGTACGAGTGAACCTCTGCATGAGGGCTGTTACTGTATATACAGCGGGCAGCCGTGCGTGCCTATGCGAACGCGCGTGCACGTGCCCATGCTTTTCGTGAGTATACTGTGTTGAATGTATACAGTGTTGTGTGTTTATGTGTGTTTGTGTGTGTTTATGTGTATATGTATGTGTGTGTATGTATATGGGTGTGTGTGTTTATGTGTATATGTATGTGTGTGTATGTGTATGTATATGGGTGTGTGTGTTTATGTGTATATGTATGTGTGTGTATGTATATGGGTGTGTGTGTTTATGTGTATATGTATGTGTGTGAGTATGTGTATGTATATGGGTGTGTGTGTGTTTATGTGTATATGTATGTGTGTGTATGTGTATGTATATGGGTGTGTGTGTGTTTATCTGTATATGTATGTGTGTGTATGTGTATATGGGTGTGTGTGTGTTTATGTGTATATGTATGTGTGTGTGTGTGTGTGTTTATGTGTATATGTATGTGTGTGTATGTGTATGTATGTATATGGGTGTGTGTGTGTTTATGTGTATTTTATTATTATTTTATTATTTATTAAAAAAAAACATTGGTAAAAAATAAAAAATGTATTAGACTTGTGCACACACACACACACACACACACACACACACACACACACACACACACACACACACACACACACACACACACACACACACACACACACACACACACACACACACACACACACACACACACACACACATATTAAGGGATTGATAATGGTGCAGATTTTGAAATAAAGGGAATATTGGGACGCTTTCTCCTCGAGAAAACGCCGTAGGGGGCGTGAAACGCGTGGGAGAGTCCACTCACTGTGTTTATTTCTGTGTTTTTTTTTAATGTAGTTTAATAAATATTTTTTTCAAATTCTCCTTTGCTGGGGAGTTCTTGATTTTATTTATTATTTCTTTGGAGCGGCTGTTGCTTGGATCTGTTTTTTGTACTACCTATTCGGCAAGTTCACAAGTTGTCAGGTTAAAACCCCTGCGCGTGCACCCGCTGCCAACACGCGCGTTTCGCGTTGGAACGCTTTCTCAAGGCTGATAATGGGTAGAGGGGGGTGACGGACCTATAGGTTACATACAGCTATATATAGCCAATATGTTTAATGATTCGCTCGTTGACCAATGACAAGAAGCCTCAGTAGGCACAGTGTAATGTGCATGGTGTGACCAGTAGAGGGGGTTGTTTACACTGCTTCAGATTGTCATGTGCACTTGGGAAATGAAAGTAAATGGTTTGTACCATGTAATGCTTATTATTATAGCTAAGCATATATATATATATATATATATATTATTAGCTGTGGTATCTTTATAGCAAAACTATGGGTGCATGAGAGTTGATATTTTTGTGCACCACAAGTTTAATGGGCACTATAGGGATTTTGCTCTTTACAACACCTGTTCTGCACTAGTTGACGGTATAAGGGCGCAACGGGGACAATGCTCTCAACATATCCACCACTGGTACTGAAGGTTTAAGGGCACCTTATACGGACATACCCTCTGGTACTTCCATACAGTTGCTGCTCAGATAGGCCTCAGCCTGGATTCAGTTACAATTACCAGAGAATCTGTCCTGCGCTTCTGTGTATTGCACACGTTCCACCCCGTGGGTGTGTGTCAGACACTGGAGCTTAGCATGAGGGAGCTTGGCATGGCCACAGAGTTGACCGGTGCAGGGGGATATCAATCTTACCTCACCTGCTCCTCCGGTCTGGGACCCGCTCTCCTCGCCTGCTCCTGCGGGCCGCCATCTGGGACGTCAAGGAAGAAGTTCGGCGCAACTGCGCATGTCTGAAGAATGGAGCTCCCGGATGTTTCTTCAAAAAAACTTTGATCCGGGGAGATCGCGGGTGTAGCCCTTGTGTGTGCACAATAAAGTTTTTTTTTTTTGAAGAAACATCTGGGAGCTTCATTCTTCAGACATGCGCAGTTGCGCCGATCTTCTTCTTCTTCCTGGATTCAGTTACAGCAGTGCTGGCTCATGCAGAGGTTCACTCCTGCCCCTGCTAGAGCAGCATTCGAAACCTTACCAGCACAGGGTCACAAGATCAGGTTGCTCTAGGGCACCGGATCGGGAGCAGCACACGGTGCCGGTGTTATTATAGTTCACCTCTAACACTGACCACCGACCCCCTGCACCAGCCAGTCACATTCGGGATAGCTGCGCTCAGCCAGCATGGTACAGTGGCTTCAGTGACCAACACCACATCATATCCTGGTCCTGTACACGCACAGGTGGTGTACCCCACAACTGGAAGTCCCACCTAACTGTTTCCCCGCAGCTGGCTGATTTATTACTTTACCCCAGTATCCCCAATCGATGCCGGTCAGCACACCACAGTGTGCTTTACCACATTCCATCTGGTTAATATACATTAAGGTATACCTGACACAGGTTTCTCTTACAGATTTACTTTGTCTGACTAGACTGTTAGCCGAGTATTCCAGGAGGTGTAGAAGTTCTTATCCGAGAATATTAATACCACTCTGCTCGATTTGGGTTACTCACCTGAAACAGGGGTCCACAGAATGAGACCGCGTTATAACCGGGATCGCCTTATAAAATGTTGCCACGCGAGGACTTACCGGCGTCTACAGCTCTCTCCTCTCTGCTTCATATGGCTGTGTCCACGTGCCGCACTTACGTAGAGTTTCGCGCGCAGAGGAGGTTTTTTTTTTTAAACATACAATTCAATGCTTTATTGCTAACGGACACATACACCCATGTGGGAAATGAACATTAACACATTTTATATAATACACATGCAGGGATCGAACCCAGGAGCTTTCATATACTAGTACCAATTCTCTAGCTCTACACAACAGGCGTGGTGTGGCAAAACAGACTCTATAAATATACTTAACCTCTAGAGCACATTGCAATGCAATGGACTGCACTGTAGCGTCGAGGTAGAGAATTGGTACTAACATCCTGGGTTCGATTCCTGTATGATATGGTATAATTTATAAAATAAATAAAATAATAATTTATAAATTATACATAAAATAATTATTATTTTATCATTTTTAAATGAAAAATGGTTTTCAGGCAAGAGGTGACACAGTGTGCTCATTTGCATGCTATTTCCCAGAATCCCTTGCTGCAGTGGAAGCACTGTACGCTAGGTGATAATGGTGAAAGGCAGGGTTGCAGACCTGTCTAAGACGTGAATGTGCTCACAAGTGATCTTTTTATTTGCTATATGCTATATGGTGGAGGTTTCTTGTTGCCTTTTTCACCCACCATAAATTAAAATGTTGATATATATATATATATATAAGTATTCAGCACTCAATTGGTTAAGATGTTTTAAGGAATCTTGTGGTCAGTGTGAAACTAATAGAATACAATGTTATTGGTATCAGGGGCAACTTGAAACCAAGTTGTATGATGCCCATTTTAGTGATAAGACTTGTTTTTGTAAGTTCCTAATGTTCCTGAGATAAGTACTTGATGATAACAACAGAAAACAAGTATGTAAACAAGTACGTCATTTAGTTGGCAAAAGCTAGTTAGCTGAGACAGTGATGTATATCTCTTCGATCTAATGGTATAAAAAGTAACTGTAGCAGGATACGCCACTGCCTTCTCAGATACTCGCCACCTTGAATAGAAGTATTTTGTATGTTGTATCCTTGCTGAATCGCTGAGCTGATTGAAGAAATAAAGATTGCTGATTTGAACTGCAAACCTGATTCCCGATTATTACATCGCCAAAGTTTTTCTCACCGTTGACATCTCTTGACATCTCCAGTTGAGTTCCTCAAGACCCCACCATGATGTTCCAGGCGGTCTCATCCCTCCTCCTCCTCCCTCTCTTCTCAGTAGGACAAGGGAACTCTAAAAATGTCATCAGTGTCTCCAACGGAGGTAAATTGGGTGAATGGGGGCCAGTTGAAATGTGTCCCGTCGGTTTCCGTGCCTTTGGATTCTCTATCAAGGTGAGATAAATATATACAGTAATAATAATATGATTTCTTGCATGGCAATGTATGTGCTTCTGTATATGGGATTGTGATGGCACAATATTAAAATTGCCCCGCAGAACTTACAATCTAACTTTGCAGGCGCAGTCAAATATTTTAACTTATGCCAGGACTACTTCAGAGGCCAGCTAATTACTGCAAAAATCTCCTTTATAACTGTGATTTATACTTTTTACTCTCTGTATTTAGAAGTAGCCAATACTCCCTCCCCACGTATTAGATAACCCCCTTTCATTGTCCATATGAGACACTATGGGGGCTGTGCACAAAGCAGTGACACAGTAAGTGTTTTTAAGTGAGATAAATGCCGTTATGACGCAATTTATGGCTCAAATTTTTTATCAATGACTGTGTTTTGGTGATAAAAAGCCTTATAAGTGCGATACTGCAGTGTTATCACTGCTTTGTGAATCCCGCTGCACGCAATTTTGCACCATAAGGCATTTATCTCACTTAAAACCCCTTACAGTATCACTGCATTGTGCATAGACCCCCCTGTGTGATGGGGACGATGCACCCAATAGGTTGACCATTGACTGGCATAGTGTTAAATGATGCCCATATTATATGGGGATGATGTACCCACTGTGCCATTCTATTGTTTTATTGGCAGTTGTTATGCATTTAGTTAGCCATTTGATGTGATTTATTTTGCAATGTAAGGTGTTTTATTTTGGCCTGTTTTTTTATTTCTTCACAATTTCTTGCAATAGTGGTAAATAAATCATGCCCGTATTATATGAGCATGATGTGCCCACTGTACCAATGAATGGGTGAAGGGTAGTTGCCTTGGTAGGGTGGTTAGGCCTCCTTGGTGGGTAGGGGGGGTTATTTAAAAGTATTTTTTTTTGGGGGGGGGCACACAATTGGTACCACAGGACATTGTGGACCCCCAGACACCCGAGGGGATCACCCGGGAACACCCACTGGCCTGTTGCATTAACGGTGTGCTGAAAAAAAGGTAAACAATGCTTTCTGACTGTCTCCGTTTCGTTTTGGCGCGCTTTTAAAGTACGATTCACGTATCACTGCTTAGTAAACTGGCAAAAAACTGTGCGTTTGCCGATACAGCGCTGTTATCACTGCTTAGTGAATCGCGCCGTAGGCAGTATCGGACATAAAAGTCATTTATCGGACTTAAAAGCAGTTATCACTGCTTAGTGCATAGCCCCCTATATATAGGAAATATTACAATCCCCTATTATTCCCTTATTGCAAATTCACTTTTTAACCTCACTTTTCTCTCCCTCGCCCTTTTCCCTATGAGAAATCGCCCTACATTCCCTAATATAAATCCTTTTACTGTAACTATCAGTAATGGCCATTGTTTTACCTTATTAGATAATCCCCCCCCCCCCTGTACTATCCCCCTGATAAAAATCCTTTATCTCTCCCCCCTATTAGAAATCTCACTTATCCTCCCCTATCATAACCCCACCTTATTCCCTCTATTAATCATCCCACTTATTCTACCCTATAAAAAATCCTCTTTAGTCTCCCACGTTATATCCCCTTTATACTTCCCCTATTAGATATCCTTCTTACTCCCCCTATTAGATATCCCCCTTACTCCCCTATTAGATATCCTCCTTACTCCCCCTATTAGATATCCCCCTTACTCCCCCTATTAGCTATCTCCCTTACTCCCCCTATTAGAATCCCCCTTACTCCCCTATTAGAATCCCCCTCACTCTCCTATTAGATATCCCCCTTACTCCCCCTATTAGAATCCCCCTTACTCCCCTATTAGAATCCCCCTTACTCCCCTTATTATAATTCCTTTTACTCCCCCTATTAGAATCCCCCTTACTCCCCCTATTAGAATCCCCCTTACTCCCCCTATTAGAATCCCCTTACTCCCCCTATTAGGAATCCCCTTTGCTTTCCCATTATCCCCTAAATCCCAAACCTCACTATAACACCCCCCAGTTGGTCCGAGTTTCTGGCCCAGATGTGGGGGGCCCATATCTCAATTATTGACATCCGATGCCCCATACCAGGGCCTGTAAGTCGGGAAGAAGCGGGTCCCTGTGTCAGAAATCAAAGCAGTCTAAGAATTGCCCCATAACTCCATTCTGCCCCCACTGCTGCCTTCTTACCCCATTTAGGTCTGTTCCCTAATGAGAAGTGTTACCTGTAACCCCATAAAGAGCCCCCTCGTTCTAATATCCCACAATTAGGATTAATCTGAGAAGCAACATAGGTAAATTATATGGTCAGGTCAGTGACGTGTTTAATGGGTTAAAGGGTCAGTACCACGTAGGGGTAAAGTGACCTAATGACAGGGACGTGTTTAATGGGTTAAAGGGTCAGTACCACGTTGGAGCAAAGTGACCTAATGACAGGGACATGTGTAATGGGTTAAAGGGTCAGTCCCACGTAGGGGCAAAGTGACCTAATGACAGGGACGTGTTTAATGGGTTAAAGGGTTAGTCCCACGTAGGGGCAAAGTGACCTAATGACAGGGACGTGTTTAATGGGTTAAAGGGTCAGTCCCACGTAGGGGCAAAGTGACCTAATGACAGGGACATGTTTAATGGGTTAAAAGGTCAGTCCCACGTAGGGGCAAAGTGACCTAATGATAGGGACGTGTTTAATGGGTTAAAGGGTCAGTCCCACGTAGGAGCAAAGTGACCTAATGACAGGGACATGTTTAAATGGTTAGAGGGTCAGTCCCACCTAGGAGCAAAGTGACCTAATGAAATTGACATGTTTAATGGGTTAAAGGGTCAGTCCCACGTAGGGGCAAAGTGACCTAATGAAAAGGACGTGTTTAATGGGTTAAAGGGTCAGTCCCACGTAGGAGCAAAGTAACCTAATAACAGGGATTAATGGGTTAAAGGGTCAGTCCCATGTAGGGGCAAAGTGACCTAATGACCGGGACGTGTTTAATGGGTTAAAGGGTCAGTCCCACGTAAGGGCAAAGTGACCTAATGAAAGGGACGTGTTTAATGGGTTAAAGGGTCAGTCCCACCTAGGAGCAAAGTGACCTAATGACAGGGACGTGTTTAATGGGTTAAAGGGTCAGTCCGACGTAGGAGCAAAGTGACCTAATGACAGGGACATGTTTAAATGGTTAGAGGGTCAGTCCCACCTAGGAGCAAAGTGACCTAATGAAAGGGACGTGTTTAATGGGTTAAAGAGTCAGTCCCACGTAGGGGCAAAGTGACCTAATGAAAAGGACGTGTTTAATGGGTTAAAGGGTCAGTCCCACGTAGGGGCAAAGTAACCTAATAACAGGGATTAATGGGTTAAAGGGTCAGTCCCATGTAGGGGCAAAGTGACCTAATGACCGGGACGTGTTTAATGGGTTAAAGGGTCAGTCCCACATAAGGGCAAAGTGACCTAATGACAGGGACGTGTTTAATGGCTTAAAGGGTCTGTCCCATGTAGGGGCAAAGTGACCTAATGACAGGGACGTGTTTAATGGGTTAAAGGTTCAGTCCCACGTAGGAGCAAAGTGACCTAATGACAGGGACGTGTTTAATGGGTTAGAGGGTCAGTCCCACTTAGGTACAAAGTGACCTAATGACAGGGGCGTGTTTAATGGGTTAGAGGGTCAATCCCACTTAGGTACAAAGTGACCTAATGACAGGGACTTGTTTAATAGGTTAAAGGGTCAGTCCCACGTAGGAGCAAAGTGACCTAATGACAGGGACGTGTTTAATGGGTTAAAGGAACAGTCCCACCTTGGAGCAAAGTGACCTAATGACCGGGATGTGTTTAATGGGTTAAAGGGTCAGTCCCACGTAGGAGCAAAGTGACCTAATGACAGGGACGTGTTTCATGGGTAGAGGGGTTATGAGTAGTTATATATGAGATGGACACATTGTAACTGATCTTCCTGATACAGTTGGAACAATTCCAGTGGTTTGGTGATGATACGACTCTGAACGGGATACAGCTGCACTGTGTTAGCAGCAACTGCAATGAGGAATATAACATCCAGTCTACTGAAGGAGCGTAAGTCATTCACAGGACATGCACAGCCACACAGGTCTCTTCTTCACATGTACATAGCATTCCTAACCTCACAGGTCTCTTCTTCACATGTACAGAGCTTTCCTAACCTCACAGGTCTCTTCTTCACATGTACAGAGCTTTCCTAACCTCACAGGTCTCTTCTTCACATGTGCAGAGCAAAATGTTGGGGTGCATAGGGAAGTAAAATAAGGCAGTTGGGATATTGTAAAGGGTGGTTGGATATATAGAGGGGTATCACTAGGAGTATCACTAGGAGATAAAAGGAGGGGGTGATACCATTTACAGATTAAAAATCCCCTTTACTCACCCTAATAGAGATCCCCTTTACTCTCACCCTATTAGAAATCCCCTTTACTCTCACCCTATTAGAGATCCCCTTTACTCTCACCCTATTAGAGATCCCCTTTCCTCTCACCCTATTAGAGATCCCCTTTACTCTCACCCTATTAGAGATCCCCTTTACTCTCACCCTATTAGAGATCCCCTTTCCTCTCACCCTATTAGAGATCCCCTTTGCTACCCTGAAGGACGTAGGACAGGGGCGATGCCACTATATAGATAATTGGTCAGATCTCCCCTAAAATCCTGTGCCCGTCCTACATGTCAGGTCTCCTCTGCAAAAGCACCTAGGAAGTTTCCTCTTCACCACTAACCACGTCCTCCTTCTTCTCTCTCAGGTGGGGCTCATGGACCTGCAGTCAGCATTGTCTCAACGGCAACCTCTTCGCCTTCCGCTTGAAAGTAAGTCCACCTCAGGGGGACGGTGACGACACCGCCGCCAACAGCATCATGTTTATGTGCTCAGACAAAACGATACTAGAGGCAAATAAGCTCTCGTGGGGGAAATACGGAAGGTGGAGCCAGTACTGCGAATTAGGGATCTGTGGCATCAGCACCAGGGTGGAGGAGTACCAAGGAAAAGGAGATGACACGGCCCTCAATGATGTCAAGTTCACCTGCTGTGAAAATTGAGTCTTCTTTCTTCTCAACTTCCCCATGAAGGGTCTACATTCAATCGGGAAGGTCTTCAGGGGTGGGGGGAAGGGTTAAGCCAGCGACGTCTCTAAATATAGCTGGTGGAGATGGTTGGAGATGCAGATCTTTTAGGGACCAAATTAGTGGGACGTTCGTATTGTTCAATTTTAAATTGTGAAATAAAATTGAATTTTAATGTAAAATAAAATGGAAGTATTCATTGTGACTATTTGTATCCATTTAACTCATATTTACTCCATATAACTCCTCCTATTACCCCATATAACCTCTCCCTATATCTCCTCCTATTACTCCATATAACTACTCCCTATATCTACTCCTATTGACCATATAACCGCTCCCTATAACTACTTCTTATGTTCCATATTACTGCTTCTTAAACTCCTCCTATTACCCCATATACCCGCTCCCTATAACTCCTCCTATTTCCACATATAACTACTCCCTATAACTCCTCCTATTGCTCCATATAAATGCTCCCAATATCTCCTCCTTTTACCCCATATAACTACTCCCTATAACTCCTCCTATTTCCCAATATAACCCCTCCCTATAACTCCTCCTATTACCCCATATAACCTCTCCCTATAACTCCTCCTATTACCCCATATAACCGTTCCCTATAACTCCTCCTATTACCCCATATAACCGTTCCCTATAACTCCTCCTATTACCCCATATAACTGCTCCATATAATGTAACTTCTACTGCTTCATTTAACAACTCCCTATAACTCCTCCTATTACCCCACATAACCTCTCCCTATAACTCGTATTACTCTATATAACCACATATGAAAGAAAGTCATCTCCACCTCTCAGTTACCCGTAGACCAGCTAGCAGCATGTTGCAGTATTCGGGATACAATCAGCGCGTGAGTAAGAATTTGATGGATTGTCCCATGAGGACGGGACGTATATTAGCAATATCGCAGAGGGGTAAATAACATGATCTGAAGGGGTGCTGAATGTGCGGGGGAATGAGAGGGGAGGGGCACGTATGACACCTAGGCCTCTAGCTTGGGGTATCGGGGTCATTGTGGAGTCATCTATTACATGCGAGGAATCCGGTGTAGAGTAAGACGGAGGGGAGATGATGAGGTCCGTTTTTAACATGATAAGCTTAAGATAGCGATTAGACACCCACGCGGCGATAACAGAGAGACAGTTAGTGATATGAGACAGCAGAGAAGGGGAGCGGTCAGCAGAGGAGAGGGAGATGTGGGTGTCCTCTGCATAGAGGTGGTAGGAAAACCCAATGACTGTGTTAGTTTGCCAAGGAAAGAGGTGTAAGTGGAGAAGTGTAGAGGTCCTAGGGCAGAGCCCTGGGGTACACCGTCTGTGGGTAGGAGTGAGGAGGAGGGGGTGCCAGCACCGGGAAACACCGAACGTGCGGTGAGATAGGGGAAGATATAAACCAGGAGAGGGCAGACTCATGGAGGTCAATAAAATGGAGAGTGTGCAGAAGTGGGGTCGGGGGGGGGGGAGAGGGCCAAAAGTATACGAACTGTCCTTGTGTCAAGGGGAGGTCCGGAGTCCAGTTGCTGGAATGGGTAGCAGGCAGGCAGTGGTAGTCAGTGGACAGGCAGAGAGGTCAGAGGCGGACAGGTAGTGGTGGTGGTGATGGGACCGGCAGAGGTCAGAGGAGGGCAGCAGGCAGAGAGTGGTGATCAGTGCACAGGCAGTGGTCGGGAAGGCAACAGGCAGGGAGCAGTGGTCAGTGGACAGGCGTGGTCAGTGGACAGGCAGAGAGGTTAGAGGAGGGAAGTCGGCAGGTATCAGTCGTCGGTGGACTGGCCGAGGTCAGTGGACAGATAGAAGATCAGAGGTGGGCAGCATTGGTCAGGTAGTGTAGAAGGGTCAGAATAGGGTCTGGTACACCGCAGCAGCAAATGGCAACAATGAGGCAAGCGCGCCTGTTACTGGGGAGAAGGACAATAACCGCGCAGGGAGGAACAGGAAGAGGAGGTGGATAAAGGGCTGGATGGGGTGAGGGATGGGTACTCAACAGCACTCCCAGTGGCAGACCATGAGAACTGCAGGCTGGAAGCGAGAGAGACCACAGGTCAAACCCCAACCTGGACATTCTTAACACCTTGTGATTTGGCCTTGAGTCTGTATATGTGTGTGTGTGTGTGTGTATATGTGTGTATATGTGTGTGTGTGTGTGTGTGTGTATGTGTGTGTGTGTGTGTATGTATGTATTGTGACAGAAACCAGGGGATGGTAATAAATTCCGTATATAGGGCTCCCAGGATACTAGACAGTTTCTATCCTGTTTGGCCTGGGAGTGCAGCCTTATAATACATACACTCCATCCCACAGTTTGGCAAGCGCTGGAACTGAGGGATGAGAGATCCAGACCAGAGTTTGTCTGCTGCCTGATTTCTGTCACCTGTCATGCTAATTAGGAATCAGGTATGAAAGACTGATTTCCTGTTTGCTCTGGGCTCCCCAAAAGAGCCAGGAGGCTGGAAGGCTGCTGAACTACAGAGGGGAGAAGCCTCTTCCCCAAACAGGTTCAATCTTTCTGTTCATTTGTGTAAGACTGCAAAAGTACCGTGTTTTGATGTTGGAAGTGGAAAAGCCACTTCCAACCCTGAGTCAGGGATATCTAAGTTAAGTTATCGCTCAGGTGAGCAGCTTTTGTTTTGATCTGTTTTCTGTTGTATGCACTGTGGCAGTCTCAGTCCCTGGGACTAAATAAACCAGGCACAGCCTGTTTAAAGGAACAGTACGTGACGCCTCATCATTTAACCTACCCTAAAAGACCGTGTTCTAAACAGTCCCGGACAAACGACGGAGCCCCGGAGTAAGCCGTTTGTCACATATGGTGGAGAATGCGGGCAGAGCACTAGGGGGTCTGCGGGTTGAAGAACTTTGAAAAAAAAAAAAAAAAGTTTTTTTTCATCCTCTGCAAACAAGATGGAAGACGTGGTGGGTGCGCTGGTACGCAATGTCGCTGCCCAGAAAGACGCGAATGAAACCCAGCAACAGCTGTTAATAGCCCAGCAAGAAACTAATGCAAACCAGCAGCAGACGAATGCAGCCCAGCAACAGCTGCTAATAGCCCAGCAAGAGATTAATGCCAACCAGCAACAGGCGAATGCCAACCAGCAACAGGCGAATGCAAACCAGCAACAGATGAATGAAGCCCTGCAAAACGCGAATGCAAACCAGCAAGAGACAAACCGCTTGCTGAGAGAGGAGCAACAGCGGTTCGCTCAGGGCTTACAGCAGGAACTCGAGATCCTGAGGGGGACTATCAGTAACCTTCCACTGGCAGCGGCAGCCCCAGTTCCGAAAATGACCAGGGCAAGCCACTACCTTCAGAAGATGGGACCCTCGGATGATGTGGAAGCCTATCTTCTCACGTTTGAACGCACGGCACAGAGAGAGGGATGGCCAGAAGCTGAGTGGGCTGGTCTAATCGCACCCTTCCTAAGCGGCGAACCCCAGAAGGCTTACTTTGATCTAGAGCCAGCCGAAGCTAACGTCTATGCAAAATTGAAGTTCGAGATCCTCGCCCGCCTCGGCGTAACCACGGCTGTTCGCGCCCAAAGGTTTCACGCATGGTCCTTCACGATGGATAAAGCCACCCGAAGCCAGATGTATGACCTCATCCACCTCGCCCGGAAGTGGCTACAACCCGAGATCAACTCAGCCAGCCACATCGTGGAACGGTTGGTCATGGACCAGTTCTTGAGGAAACTTCCCTCTGCCTTACGCCGTTGGGTCAGTCGGAGTGACCCCCACAATGCGGATGAGCTTGTGGCCCTCGTAGAAAGGTACAATGCAGCAGAAGAGCACCCGCAACCCACAGTCGTGGAGCAACCCCACTACCCGAGGTTCCAGGACTCTTCCAGAGACGGTAAAAGGGTACCGGGGTTAAGGGGCGCTGAAGAGCGGCGACCACCTTCACGCAGCACCAGCAACAGTGGTTCGCACACTAAGGGCAATAGCCAACATGGGGAGCCGGGAAAAGGCTCTAAGTGGGACACAGACTATGTACCTAAATGTGTAAATTGTCATGAGAGGGGCCACACAGCAAAAATCTGCCCACTAAATGATGAGCCCATGCAATGCAACAGCGTGGAACCTTATTCGCTGTTGTCCCAATGTATGGGCCCTAGCCCAGAGGACCCCTTGAATAACCATCTGTGGGCATTTGTAAAGGTTAATGGTAAGAGGGTTCGGGCACTTCTTGACTCTGGGAGCATGGTCACACTAGTGTCCGAATACCTCTTGCCCATTAAGAAGAAACAGGGAAACAGTTCACAAAGAGTGGCAATTTGTTGTATACATGGGGATAATCATGAATATTCCACTGTTGATGTTTTTTTTGAAACAGAGTTTGGTTCTTTAGATTTCAAGGTGGGTGTTGTACCCAAACTGGCACATGATGTGTTAATAGGGACCGACTTTCCCCATTTTCTAAAAATGTGGTCCCCCGCTCAGAATAGCGCCCAGAGTTCAATAGCGGACCATAACGAAGTATTAGAAGAAACAAATCCTTTCCCTTTTTCAGAAATGGAGGTTGACGAGGGCCCAAATAAGAAGGGGGAAAAGGAGGAGTGCTGTAAAATTCCCTTCCCCATCACTACTTTGGTAGGGAATACCCCAAATCAAGATGTTGAGCAGACACTTACCACCCCAGAACCGGATAAGACCCTCGCTGACCTAGAGGTCAGTCCTGGGAGTTTTAAGAAGGCCCAGTGGGAGGACCCCACATTAGCGGTAGCAAGGGGAAATATACGGGACCAGAATAGTACTCCTGGCCAACCAGATAGGTCACTTGCTTACCCCTACTTCGAGGTAGAGAACGACCTAGTATATCGGGTTGATAAAAGGAAATCAGTTACAACTAAACAATTGTTGGTACCACGGACATTCCGTAACGTAGTATTACACCTCGCACATAGTCATCTATTGGGGGGACACCTAGGGGTGGAAAAGACAAAAGAAAAGGTTCTCCGAAGCTTCTATTGGCCTGGGGTTCTGGCAGAAATTACGAATTATTGTTCCTCATGCCCAGAATGTCAGATCACCGCCCCGTTCAAGGCGTACCGCAGCCCATTGGTACCCCTTCCCATAATAGAGGTACCATTTGACCGGATTGCTATGGATCTAGTAGGACCCCTAATAAAGTCTGCTAGGGGACATCAGCATATATTGGTAATATTAGATTATGCCACCCGATATCCGGAGGCAGTTCCCCTACGTAGCACCTCAGCTAAAAACATAGCAAAAGAGTTAGTAGTTCTGTTTTCCCGGGTCGGGATTCCTAAAGAGATTCTATCTGACCAGGGAACACCATTTATGTCCCAAGTAACGAAAGAGCTATGTAAACTCCTAAAAATCAAGCATCTCAGAACCTCAGTCTATCATCCACAAACAGATGGTTTAGTGGAAAGGTTCAATAAAACCTTAAAGAGACTTGGGAACACGAGGTTACCCCTTACAGAAGTGTAATAGAGCATGTTGCCCAGATGCAGGACCGCATTGCTGCAGTCCTACCCATAGTGAGGGAACACATGGAGAAAGCTCAAGAAGCACAGAGGAATACATATAATAAGGGTGCTAGGGTCAGAATTTTTTCTCCAGGTGATAGGGTACTAGTTCTGGTTCCCACCGTGGAGAGTAAATTCCTTGCTAAATGGCATGGGCCATATGAGGTATTGGAAAGAGTGGGAGAAGTAAATTATAAGGTAAGACAGCCAGGTAGGAGGAAACCTGAGCAAATTTACCATATAAACCTACTCAAGCCCTGGAAAGATAGAGAAGTCTTGTTAACCCTAGTACCCCCAGGTCCGTCAGAGAATCAAGAAACTGACCCAGAGGTTAGCATAGCTGAAACCCTGTCTGTTCATCAGAAACGAGAGGTTCAGAATTTAGTGAAAAGAAACAAAGAAATCTTCTCTATACGGCCAGGTAGAACTAGCGTAATTGAACATGACCTAGTCTCTGAACCGGGGGTCCGAGTTAACCTTAAACCGTACCGAATCCCAGAGGCCAAAAGAAAGGCTATAAGTTTAGAGGTTAAAAAAATGCTAAAACTAGGTGTAATTGAGGAATCCCAAAGTGGGTGGAACAGCCCTATAGTCTTAGTCCCAAAGCCAGATGGTACAACAAGGTTTTGTAATGACTACCGGAAACTAAACGCGGTGTCAAAATTTGATACTTATCCTATGCCCAGGGTAGATGAACTTGTAGAGAGACTGGGCAAAGCCCGATATCTCACAACCCTAGACCTAACAAAAGGGTACTGGCAGATTCCCCTCACAGAAAGGGCAAAAGAAAAGACAGCCTTCTCAACCCCAGACGGCCTCTTTCAGTATAAGGTGTTGCCTTTTGGCTTACATGGAGCTCCCGCCACATTCCAAAGAATGATGGATAAAATTTTAAAACCACATGCTCGGTATGCTGCCGCCTACCTGGATGATGTGGTAATCCATAGTGAAGATTGGCAATCCCACCTTCCAAAGGTCCAAGCTGTGCTTGACGCAGTCCGGTCTGCTGGACTAACTGCTAACCCCGCTAAATGCACTATTGGTCTGGAGGAGGCCAAGTATCTGGGATATTCTATTGGCAGAGGTTTACTCAAACCCCAAACACTCAAAGTGGAGGCGATACAAAATTGGCCAAGGCCAGTTACAAAAAAACAAGTAAGGACCTTTTTGGGGTTAATTGGGTACTATAGAAGGTTTATTCCCAATTTTGCAACTAAGGCAACCCCACTAACTGACCTCACAAAAGCAAGAGGACCGCTAATGGTAAAGTGGTCCCCCGAAACCGAACAGGCCTTTAGAAGCCTGAAAGAAGCTCTCTGTGCCCAACCAGTGTTGGTCACACCTGACTTCTCCAAAGAGTTCGTAGTCCAAACCGACGCATCTGAGGTAGGGCTGGGGGCGGTACTCTCCCAGGAGTCTCAAGGTGAGGAGCACCCCATCCTTTATTTAAGTAGGAAACTAAATCCCCAGGAGAAAAATTACTCCATAGTAGAGAAAGAGTGTCTCGCAATAAAGTGGGCTGTAGAGACGCTCAAATACTACCTGTTGGGGAGAAAATTCCGGTTGGTCACAGATCATGCACCCCTTACCTGGATGTGTCAAAACAGGGAAAAGAATGCTAGAGTGACCAGGTGGTTCCTAAGCCTACAACCCTTTAAATTTTCTGTGGAACACAGGTCAGGGCACAAACATGGCAATGCTGACGGGTTGTCAAGGATGCACTCCCTAATATCCATGGTCGCTCATCCCTCGAGGTCTGAGCTGGGGGGGAGGATATGTGACAGAAACCAGGGGATGGTAATAAATTCCGTATATAGGGCTCCCAGGATACTAGACAGTTTCTATCCTGTTTGGCCTGGGAGTGCAGCCTTATAATACATACACTCCATCCCACAGTTTGGCAAGCGCTGGAACTGAGGGATGAGAGATCCAGACCAGAGTTTGTCTGCTGCCTGATTTCTGTCACCTGTCATGCTAATTAGGAATCAGGTATGAAAGACTGATTTCCTGTTTGCTCTGGGCTCCCCACAAGAGCCAGGAGGCTGGAAGGCTGCTGAACTACAGAGGGGAGAAGCCTCTTCCCCAAACAGGTTCAATCTTTCTGTTCATTTGTGTAAGACTGCAAAAGTACCGTGTTTTGATGTTGGAAGTGGAAAAGCCACTTCCAACCCTGAGTCAGGGATATCTAAGTTAAGTTATCGCTCAGGTGAGCAGCTTTTGTTTTGATCTGTTTTCTGTTGTATGCACTGTGGCAGTCTCAGTCCCTGGGACTAAATAAACCAGGCACAGCCTGTTTAAAGGAACAGTACGTGACGCCTCATCATTTAACCTACCCTAAAAGACCGTGTTCTAAACAGTCCCGGACAAACGACGGAGCCCCGGAGTAAGCCGTTTGTCACAGTATATATGTGTGTGTATGTATGTATGTGTGTATGTATGTATGTATGTATGTATGTGTGTATGTATGTATATATGTGTGTGTATGTATGTATGTATTTGTGTGTGTATGTGTGTATGTATGTATGTATGTGTGTGTATGTATGTATGTGTGTGTATGTATGTGTGTGTGTGTATGTATGTATGTGTGTGTGTATGTATGTATGTGTGTGTGTATGTATGTGTGTATGTATGTATGTATGTGTGTATGTATGTATATATATATGTGTGTGTATGTATGTATGTGTGTGTGTGTGTGTATGTATGTATGTGTGTATGAATGTGTGTGTATATATATGTGTGTATATGTATGCGCGTGTGTGTGTGTGTGTGTGTGTGTATGTATTGTGATGCTGTCACTGCCCTCTAAGGACTAGAATGGGGCAGTTGTTGGACTTTACAGCTCTCATAGATTTAATCAATCTGGAAAGGTCTGTTCAGCTGTGAGTTAATGAGCTAATTAGCCTGTATAGTCAGGAAGTGATACAGAGATCCCCCCCCCCCATGCTGCCAGACACACCCTGTTGAGAGTTAGGCCTCGGGCATGGTCCGCGCTTATGCGCTGACCCGTGCTGAGTCGCGCTGCTGCTCGGCACTGAGCCCCTGCAGCCGCAATGAGAGCGGCTTTAGCAGGGGCTCGCGCACGCTTCCGCAAGCGTGCGTAAGTCTTAGCAAAATTTTAAATTCAAGCGCTCAAGGGATCGCAGGGCCGGTCACGTGAGCGGTTCGGCCAGTGAGGGCGAACCAGCTCCGTGACGTCACAGCCCACCCCCCCCGATGGACGCAGCCTTAGAAGGACCTCTGATGGGAAATGCCACAGTAAACCGTCTCCCCGTGCAAATGCCAAGTCCAACCCTTGGCGTCAGGAGATCTCCACTTCACCCCTCTCTCCCTTAACCCCACGATGCCCGAGTACCAGCCCCGCATGAGATTACAGGAGATACCGTGTATGTAAGTGTCACGGTAGACCAGTTATTGCCACATTTATACCTGGATCCTTTGATTAAAACAAAAAACGTGAAATCAAATACATTGTAATTTATTCACCTAAAGAACACACACACAGCGTAATTACAGAATAACACGAATAAACAGTTACTGGGATGGGGTAAAACGAAATAAACTGTCCACGGAACGAAATCCTCAGAAATCAAGTCTCTAGGCACCCATCACCAGACGTGGAGTTGATGCACAAAAAGAGCCGGGTGATAGTCCTTTGCCTAGGAGGCGCTAGCGGCAACCCCTGTTTCCCCCGCCAAAATTAAACTTTTCGGTCCCCCAATGCAGGATTAGTTAGCAAATCCTTAGTCCTTACGAATGCTGGAAGCTGGATCCAGATCTTGGTTACGGTGTGAAAGTCTTCGTACGGCACGTTGTATCTGCTTACAAGATGGGACTTCTTTACAAGGTGGAATTCAGGTGGTGTACACGAGAAGAAGACTAACCCAGTAAGGAGTACTCGGCTAACCGTCTGGTCAGACAAAGTAAAAATGTGTAAGGGGAACCTGTATCAGGTATACATTAATGTGTGTTAACCAGATGGGATGTGGTAAAGCACACTGTGGTGTGTTAACCGGCTTCAATAGGGGATCTATAGGTGAGATGCCAGATCAGTCAGCTGTAAGGGACAGTTAGGTGGGACTTCCAGTTGTGCGTGTACAGGACCAGAATATGATGTGGTGTTTGTTGGTCACTGAAGCCACTGTACCATGCTGGCTGAGCACAGCAATCCCGAATGTGACAGGCTGGTGCAGGGGGTCGGTGGTCAGTGTGAGAGGTGAACTATAATAACACCGGCACCGTGTGCTGCTCCCGATCCGGTGCCCTACAGTAACCTGGTCTTGTGTCCCTGCGCTGGTAAGGTTCGAATGCTGCTATAGCAGGGGTAGGAGTGAACCTCTGCATAAGGGCTGTTACTGTATATACAGCGTGCGGCCGTGCGTGCCTATGCGAACGCGCGTGCACGTGCCCATGCTTTTCGTGAGTATACTGTGTTGAATGTATACAGTGTTGTGTGTTTATGTGTGTTTGTGTGTGTTTATGTGTATATGTATGTGTGTGTATGTATATGGTTGTGTGTGTTTATGTGTATATGTATGTGTGTGTATGTGTATGTATATGGGTGTGTGTGTTTATGTGTATATGTATGTGTGTGAATGTGTATGTATATGGGTGTGTGTGATTATGTGTATATGTATGTGTGTGAGTATGTGTATGTATATGGGTGTGTGTGTGTTTATGTGTATATGTATGTGTTTGTATGTGTATGTATATGGGTGTGTGTGTTTATGTGTATATGTATGTGTGTGTATGTGTATGTATATGGGTGTGTGTGTTTATGTGTATATGTATGTGTGTGAATGTGTATGTATATGGGTGTGTGTGATTATGTGTATATGTATGTGTGTGAGTATGTGTATGTATATGGGTGTGTGTGTGTTTATGTGTATATGTATGTGTGTATGTGTATGTATGTATATGGGTGTGTGTGTGTTTATGTGTATTTTATTATTATTTTATTATTTATTAAAAAAAAACATTGGTAAAAAATAAAAAATGTATTAGACTTGTGCACACACACACACACACACACACACACACACACACACACACACACACACACACACACACACACACACACACACACACACACACACACACACACACACACACACACACACACACATTAAGGGATTGATAATGGTGCAGATTTTGAAATAAAGGGAATATTGGGACGCTTTCTCCTCGAGAAAACGCCGTAGGGGGCGTGAAACGCGTGGGAGAGTCCACTCACTGTGTTTATTTCTGTGTTTTTTTTTTAATGTAGTTTAATAAATATTTTTTTCAAATTCTCCTTTGCTGGGGAGTTCTTGATTTTATTTATTTTTTCTTTGGAGCGGCTGTTGCTTGGATCTGTTTTTTGTACTTCCTATTCGGCAAGTTCACTAGTTGTCAGGTTAAAACCCCTGCACGTGCACCCGCTGCCAACACGCGCGTTTCGCGTTGGAACGCTTTCTCAAGGCTGATGGTGGGTAGAGGGGGGTGACGGACCTATAGGCTACATACAGCTATATATAGCCAATATGTTTAATGATTCGCTCGTTGACCAATGACAAGAAGCCTCAGTAGGCACAGTGTAATGTGCATGGTGTGACCAGCAGAGGGGGTTGCTTACACCGCTTCAGATTGTCATGTGCACTTGGGAAATGAAAGTAAATGGTTTGTACCATGTAATTTGGGATTGCTGTGCTCAGCCAGCATGGTACAGTTGTTTCAGTGACCAACACCACATCATATTCTGGTCCTGTACACGCACAGGTGGTGTACTCCACAACTGGAAGTCCCACCTAACTGTTCCCCCGCAGCTGGCTGATTTGTTACTTTACCCCAGTATCCCCAATCGATGCCGGTTAGCACACCACAGTGTGCTTTACCACATTCCATCTGGTTAATATACATTAAGGTATACCTGACACAGGTTTCTCTTACAGATTTACTTTGTCTGACTAGACTGTTAGCCGAGTATTCCAGGAGGTGTAGAAGTTCTTATCTGAGAATATTAATACCACTCTGCTCGATTTGTGTTACTCACCTGAAACAGGGGTCCACAGAATGAGACCGCGTTATAACCGGGATCGCCTTATAAAATGTTGCCACGCGAGGACTTACCGGCATCTACAGCTCTCTCCTCTCTGCTTCATATGGCTGTGTCCACGTGCCACACTTACGTAGAGTTTCGCGCGCAGAGGAGGTTTTTTTTTTTAAAAACATACAATTCAATGCTTTATTGCTAACGGACACATACACCCATGTGGGAATTGAACATTAACACATTTTATATAATACACATGCAGGAATCGAACCCAGGAGCTTTCATATACTAGTACCAATTCTCTACCTCTACACAACAGGCGTGATGTGGCAAAACAGACTCTATAAATATACTTAACCTCTAGAGCACATTGCAATGCAATGGACTGCACTGTAGCGTAGAGGTAGAGAATTGGTACTAACATCCTGGGTTCGATTCCTGTATGATATGGTATAATTTATAAAATAAATAAAAAATAAAATGATAATTTATAAATTAAACATAAAAATAAAATAATTATTATTTTATAATTTTTAAATGAAAAATGGTTTTCAGGCAAAAGGTGACACAGTTTGCTCATTTGCATGCTATTTCCCAGAATCCCTTGCTGTAGTGGAAGCACTGTACGCTAGGTGATAATGGTGAAAGGCAGGGTTGCAGACCTGTCTAAGACGTGAATGTGCTCAGAAGTGATCTTTTAATTTGCTATATGCTATATGGTGGAGGTTTCTTGTTGCTATTTTCACCCACCATAAATTAAAATGTTGATATATATATATATAAGTATTCGGTACTCAATAGGTTAAGATGTTTTAAGGAATCTTGTGGTCAGTGTGAAACTAATAGAATGCAATGTTATTGGTATCAGTGGCAACTTGAAACCAAGATGTATGATGCCCATTTTAGTGATAAGACTTGTTTTTGTAAGTTCCTAATGTTCCTGAGATAAGGTACGTGATGGTAACAACAGAAAAACAAGTATGTAAACAAGTACGTCATTTAGTTGGCAAAAGCGAGTTCGCTGAGACAGTGATGTATTTCTCTTCGATCTAAGGGTATAAAACGTAGCTGTCGCAGGATACGCCACTGCCTTCTCAGATACATGCCACCTTGAATAGAAGTATTTTGTATGTTGTATCCTTGCCGAATCGCTGAGCTGATTGAAGAAATAAAGATTGCTGATTTGAACTGCAAACCTGATTCCCGATTATTACATTGCCGAAGTTTTTCTCACCGTTGACATCTCTTGACATCTCCAGTTGAGTTCCTCAAGACCCCACCATGATGTTCCAGGCGGTCTCATCCCTCCTCCTCCTCTCTCTCTTCTCAGTAGGACACGGGAACTCTAAATATGTCATCAGTGTTTCCAACGGTGGTGAATTGGGTGAATGGGGGCCAGTTGAAATTTGCCCCTTCGGTTCCCGTGCCAGAGGATTCTCTCTCAAGGTGAGATAAATATATACAGTAATAATAATATTATTTCTTGCATGTCAATGTATGTGCTTCTGTATTTGGGATTTTGATGGCACAATATTTAAATTGTCCCGCAGAACTTACAATCTAACTTTGCAGGCGCAGTCAAATATTTTATCTTATGCCAGGACTACTTCAGAGGCCAGCTAATTACGGCAAAAATCTCCTTTATAACTGTGATTTATACTTTTTACTCTCTGTATTTAGAAGTAGCCGATACTCCCTCCCCACATATTAGATAACCCCCTTTCATTGTCCATATTAGACACTATGGGGGCTGTGCACAAAGCAGTGATACAGTAAGTGTTTTTAAGTGAGATAAATGCCATTATGGCGCAATTTATGGCGCAGCTTTTTTATCAATGACTGTGTTTTGGTGATAAAAAGCCTTATAAGTGCGATACTGCAGTGTTATCACTGCTTTGTGAATCGCGCTGCACGCAATTTTGCACCATAAGGCATTTATCTCACTTAAAACCCCTTACAGTATCACTGCTTTGTGCATAGCCCCCCTGTGTGATGGGGACGATGCACCCAATAAGTTGACCATTGACTGGCATAGTGTTAAATGATGCCCATATTATATGGGCATGCTGTACCCACTGTGCCATTCAATTGTTTTATTGGCAGTTGTTATGCATTTAGTTAGCCATTTGATGTGTTTTATTTTGCAATGTAAGGTGTTTTATTTTGGCCTGTTTTTTTATTCCTTCACAATTTCTTGCTATAGTGGTAAATAAATCATGCCCGTATTATATGAGCATGATGTACCCACTGTACCAATGAATGGGTGAAGGGTAGTTGCCTGGGGAGGGTGGTTAGGCCTCCTGGGTGGGTAGGGGGGTTATTTAAAAATATTGTTTTTTTTGGGGGGGGGCACACAATTGGTACCGCAGGCCATTGTGGACCCCCAGAAACCCGAGGGGATCACACGGGAACACCCACTGGCCTGTTGTATTAACAGTGTGCTGAAAAAAAGGTAAACAATGCTTTCTGACTGTCTCCGTTTCGTTTTGGCGCGCTTTTAAAGTAGGATTCACGTATCACTGCTTAGTAAACTGGCAAAAAACTGTGCGTTTGCCGATAAAGCGCTGTTATCATTGCTTAGTGAATCGCGCCGTAGGCAGTATCGGACTTAAAAGTCATTTATCGGACTTAAAAGCAGTTATCACTGCTTAGTGCATAGCCACCTATATATAGGAAATATTACAATCCCCTTTAATTCCCTTATTTCAAATTCACTTTTTAACCTCACTTTTCTCTCCCTCGCACTTTTCCCTATGAGAAATCGCCTTACATTCCCTAATATAAATCCTTTTACTCTAACTATCAGTAATGGCCATTGTTTTACCTATATAGATAACCCCCCCACCCCCTGTACTATCCCCCTGATAGAATTCCTTTATCGCTCCCCCCTATTAGAAATCTCACTTATCCTCCCCAATCCTAACCCCCTTATTCCCTCTATTAATCATCCCACTTATTCTACCCTATAAAAAATCCTCTTCAGTCTCCCACTACGTTATATCCCCTTACTCCCCCTATTAGAATCCCCCTTACTCCCCCTATTAGATATCCCCCTTACTCCCCTATTAGAATCCCCCTTACTCCCCCTATTAGAATCCCCCTTACTCCCCCTATTAGAATCCCCCTTACTCCCCTATTAGAATGTCCCTTACTCCCCCTATTAGAATCCCCCTTACTCCCCTATTAGAATCTCCCTTACTCCCCCTATTAGAATCCCCCTTACTCCCCTATTAGAATCTCCCTTACACCCCTTTTAGAATCCCCTTTCTCCCCCTATTAGAATCTCCCTTACTCCCCCTATTAGAATCCCCCTTATTCCCCCTATTAGAATCCCCCTTACTCCCCCTATTAGTATCCCCTTACTCCCCCTATTAGAATCCCCCTTACTCTCCCTATTAGAATCCCCCTTACACCCCTATTAGAATCTCCCTTACTACCTGAAAGGAAAATCCGTTATTTCCTCCCCTGGCTTCAGCACCGAGAGGAATCCTTTCCCCTGCCAGGTACACTGAAGCCTTGTGACTGGATACTACACCATCTGCACCCGTTTGCAGCAGACTCCCCCGGAGAAGTTTTTTACGCCCTGCAACTGTTATCTCCGGTCTTCGGTGAACTTTTCAGGCCTGGGAGACGAACAAAATGAAACGTAACGCACGCCAGGTTTCAAATCCTTTGTCTCAATTTATTACTCATAGGGTAATGGTTTTTATACAGAACAAAAAAAGATATTGGTTAGAGGCGTATCATAGGCGTGTCCTGGGCGTATACTAGGTGTGTCTTGGGCGTAGCTTTGATTAGAGGCGTGATTTAGGGGCAGGACATATTAGTGGCGTGACTTTTGAGACGTGTCTTTTTTCAATACAAGCAATTGTCTAAATACATAGCTTATTCATTGTCTGTTATCAAAAGAGACCTTGAGTCTTAGCAACTTTTTCACTACCTTGCTTCTTGCAGAGAACCATTCTATTATATTCTACTAAAACACCAGGAAATTGACCACACAAAAGTATCTAGTAATATTCTGGCCAGGAAGAAAGAAAATGCAATTTAGCAGAGAAACTGAGTGCATTTATGAATTATATTTCAGCAAAAAGGCTGACTACAGAATCTTAACTAGTTATGACCATACAAAATGGAAGCTTAACATGAGTGCAGACTCTGGCCTGACATACTGGTCCTAACAATCCCTCCTTTTTGTTCTCTAAAAGAACAAATACCCTTACTAGGTACACTTCTCTATGACTATGGCCTTATGGGGACCAATAGTATCATAGACTCTGTTCATGGCCACATATGAATTATTAGTTGCATACATGGCGTGAGATGAAACTGAAGGTTTCCTTGAAACAAATGAAAGCATTGCACACTTAGCACAGTGAAAAATAACAAAAATTGCTGCGATTATACTAATCACTACAATAAAACCATAGAGAATTTTCATACCTAATTCTCCGAGAAAGTGGGAAGGATGAATCCCAGATAACAAAGGGCAGTGTGATTGCAGGGTACAATCTTAGTGGCCCACATGCCACACAACCAATAGAGATATATATATATATATATCATTAAATATTTCAATAGATTAGAAAATGGCTTACATCTCAATATGTCACATAATCTAAGGGTCAGCTATTTGTGAGAATTGGTGGGGGCTAATTTCTGCTAAGAGCGACTGCACAAACATTCTTCTTGCATACATCTTTCATACTGCATTTAGTCAGAATGGCAAAACGGACCAAGATGGCTGCTATGGTCACAATGGCTGACGTGATCCTTTCCTTGTGGTTGACTCACTTCCCTTTGTGACCTCCCACCTTCCTCATATCCAGTCTTCTCAGTCCCCCCATATCCTTAAGAGACAGTCTATTTAAAGAACAGAACAGTTAACCGTTTCATAGTCCTGATGGACCAAGATGTCCAAGTTTTGCATAACTGCATTCCTTTCTTTTCCGGCCATTATATCAGCCCAGTTGATTTCTTCTTTGGTCTCTTCTTCTGGGGGACTGGCGACATCATCACCGCAGAGAGGCATAGCGTCGGTGGGTGTTGCAACGCACCTCTGGATCAGAGTTTTGCTGTACTTAATACATAGAGAGCAATGAGTAGGACAAACACACACATACAAAAACATTCGCTAGCTTCGCTCAAAGCAAATCAATCCAACCACCAAGTCCTCATGGTCCCTAAATCCTGGATAAATACACAACATTGCGCTTTAACTAGGGCGCATACATGCCCCTCCTTTTGAGGCTAAAATATAGTCTAGAGCTATTTTTATTCTGCGGGGTCATTAATTTAAACTAAACCTATTCTTGGTTAAGTGAGTAAATGTCTGTGGCTGTATGATTTAGGATATCCCTGTAAACCTGTCATACAGTAACCCAACTCCTACATTTGGGAATAAATTCCTTGAAACTTATTCTTCAAATAGACTACTTTTTAGCACTTGTGTATTGGGTTCATTTCTTCTGTTTCTTACTCTACCTGTGAGCAATTAACATAACCGTGTGTTTGACTGATAAAGCATTCTCCCACCGGGATATCATTCTGCAGGGAGATTCTATTAACCTAGAAATCCAAACAAAATAAACAAAGTTAAACAAATAATACCTTATACTATTTTGTCATCCTTATGGGACGCCACGTACACAAACATAATGGAGCATACATTGTAACTGAAAAATAATAAAAACCTGTAAAAATAAAAAGTTCAAAGTTCGTGTGTTGAGGCCTGGACATTTTTGCCTATAACCTTTCTCCCTTGATTAGTGGTCAGAGAGTATTGTGTCCATCAAAACACTTATTTGCAGGCGCTGTGTCTTTGTCTTTATTAGCTGTTTGTGCCTAGGCTGGCACTATTTTGACGTGCGTGATGTGTATCCATGATGATAAGCAATTTTTACTGCAATGCTGGTGATGAGTAGTATTTAAATGGCCTTTTCATCAGGGATGAAGATCGTGCTTGCGTAGAAAATGCTTGACCATTAACCCGTCATGCGTAGGTGCACTTTCAGCTTTAACCTGTGCCTAGAAAGACTCAAAAATATATATTAGTTGCATGCAATACTTATTAATTGTTTTATTACCAATAACATAGTCCTTAATTCGTTACTTTGAACGACTGATGGTCATAACTCATCCCATAAGTGTCTCATAGGGAGAGAATTTATACCTAGAAATAAATTCTTGTATTAATATGGTTACTACTATTATTAGCATCCGCAATATTAAACAGAGATATTCCCTATTAACGCTCCTCAAATTTTAAATTAAGCAACCAATATGGACTTGACTTTGCTACAATCCAAGTTCCTAAAACTTGGTACCTCAGCCTTTGCCAAACCAATTGCTTCCATAATCAACTCTATCCTGTCTGCAGGCCATATCCCTAAGACCTGGAAAACTGCTAGAGTTGTCCCAATCTACAAAAATGGGGACAAAAACACTGTCTCAAATTAGAAATCAATCTCTCTTCTCCCAATACACACTTACTCTCATTCATACCTAACTGCCATCTGCCATTTTTTCTGATGCAAATGGTGTCAACCTTTTAGTCATTTAATACTAACTAACCTTAAAACTCGCCCCACAAGTCAAGCATCCCAACAGCCTGCACTCATGGCTATTGTCCCACACCCACAGTCACTCCTGGCTTTCACTTCAAACACTCCACTGTAACTATTCTGCTAAAAAAAATGTGAAATGCCCTGTATATAATATATACCCTGTTCACTTATGCAATTACACTTGCAATAATATATCCCCTTTGTCCTTTAACTCTATTTCCAGGACATACCCAAAAACAAATAAATGGTTACAAAATGATAAATGTGGCAGATATTATATATCCCTCAACATAGGGACGGCTTGCTACCTGCTTTGCTGTGACATCTGCAAAGGTATTATTATTATTTACCAGGGGCCTGTCAACTCTTGGAGTTAACATTGCTATAATAAATTCTGAACCTGCTGTGCATTGTGTATCATTTACAACATATCAATTTCTTGACCCTCTATAGGGATTTCAGAAAGACATTCAATAACCTATGTATGTATCTCCCCTCTTTTGTTCATATATTATCTATCTATGTGAACAAAAATACAAAAATACAAAAATTGTTATGAAAACAGGTTGCTTTGATATATAGCAAAATAAACTGGTAAATAGATTTGTATGTGTTGTGACTACAAAATTATTTACTGCTTGTGTTAAAAGAAAAAGCCTGCAGTAGGTCTTTTAACAACTGTGGCATTTACAATATAAGAAAAATCCTGACATCCTGAGCAAAAGATTTCCTTTTAAAATAGACAAATAATGTTGAACTCTTTGCAAAGTGCTGAGCACACGGCCAGTATTAACTTTAAAAGACACTCTGACTTTAAAAAGAAAAAATAATAATTTTCAAAGCGCCTTTTTTTTTTCTGGGAAAACAGCCAGAAATTTCACAGTACAGATAACGGGTTTCGCTGTCTAATTCATATTAACTGCTGGATTAATCCTCACGCAGGGGATTCTAACATTAGTTTTAATGTTAAATATGAAGCTTTCCACGCTGTCCTAAAACTGCATTTTGTATGGTCTTTCAAAAATTAAATAACGGGAATATTTCAAATTACTTATAAACACCTAGGGGCCTATGCAGAGAGCAGCGCTATTTCGAAATTCGCCATTTTTTGGAGAAAATCGCGCAGAAAGCAGCAGAAAATGGCGAGTTCCGAAAAACGCGCCAATTTTTCTTTTCTATTTGTAAAACTCGCCTGTTTTAAAAATATCCGTATGCAGAGAGGCGCGAACGGCATCTAGCGGCTGTTCGCGCCAATAAAATGGCGCGATTGTCTCCGTTGTGCCTCGCCAGAAAAAACTGCCGCTCGCGGCCATTGCAAAGGGAAAAAAAAAGGCGCGAATTTGTTTTAACACATTTCTGAAGCGCGCATCTCGCCAATTTAAACTCGCCACACGCATCCATGTTAAACATAGCAGAATTCGCACTTTTCTGCATATGGAGATTAAAACTCTCCAAAAAAGCTACTTTTTAATAAATTCGCCAATTTTAAAATTCGCTGCTCTCTGCATAGGCCCCCAAGTCTATGCCTACAAGAGCATGCCATATTCTTCCACTCATTCACCTGAATGCCTTATAAAAGAAATCTCATATTCCTGCAAACTTCCATCAATACAATTGCTATCCCGTTTTAACTATGCCCTCTTTTAAGCTAAACAAAATATCTTCAAACATGCAACAGTTATACCATGACTAAATAAACAGCAAGCTTGACCCTACCTGTCTTGTATGGCTTCTACACTGCTTATTTAACGGAGACAATTCTCGCTAAAATAACTGACCTCCATGCTTCTAAAGACATATATCACCACACTCCGCTCACACCACTCAACCTCCCCGCAGCATCTGCCACCACGGACACCCTCCTTTTGAAGCGCTATGTACATTAATGGCGTTATATACATATATAATACAATATATTAATTCAAACAGTGCTTGTGAGCTCTTACCAGCATTTTAAACAAAAACAAACCAGACATATCTTAATCCTGTAGAAATAAAATTGAAATGTGTTATCTTACTGCTTTACGGAAAAGAAGACAGTTCTACGTTACCATTTTACTCATGAATAAACTGCTTAAGCACAGAGCTAGTTAATTTTAATGTGAATGCTTCGCATTCTTTAAACTGTAAGGGAGAGGCTGTGCCCCTCCTTTTATTAAGATAGAAATACCACACACGAAAAGAAATGTGTCCGGTTTAAAAAGTATCCGCCTGGCCAGGACGAATAAACCTTTCAAACTATAATCAGGGACCGAGCTGAATATACTCCCCTTCCGTTGTGAGGTATTTCTCCCTTATTCGGTGTACACCTTTTTAAAACCTTTTAAAATTTAGATTTCATCATGAGCAACTAATATTCATATTTTTTGTACAGATGTTAATAAGCATGACCATACAGTGTCTCACACAAGAAATCATTCAGGAGAAAATTCATCAGGGTTACAAAGAAACTCTACATAAAGTAGCGGGGTTTTTTTTTTGTTTTTTTTTACAGAGACTTTCACTCTGAGCCCCCATGGGCAAAGCAGCACTTCCCTGCTTCTGACTCTGATATGGGCACACACTCTGCCAATGACCAAAACCACCACAATTAAAACAGACACCATTATTCTGCCGAGAACAACCTTCTGCATATTCGACAAAACGGGTAATGACTAGCTGTCTGAGCAACAAATTCCTCAGGAATCAGACCAGATTTACACTCGCATTTAAAAATTGTACATTCCTAGGCTTCCATCCAGAGTCATTCTTACTCATGCAAGCACCCATTAGTGGCTTAAAGAAAAACAGCTTAATTATGACAAATAATTGCAATATTTATACTTACACAATATACAATGGTCGTTCAGCTAGATCAGAGATAACAGTCCAGTCGTGCACAGAATTTACTGGACTCTAACCAAAAATTCTGTTTAAAAGGGCCTATCCCAATTCTTCAGTCACAATTTAGGTCTATTAAATTCCCAGAGGGGGTGAAGCATCATATATAAAAATTTACATATATACTCACAACCTCTGTGAACTTCCCACTTCTAGACGCCAAAACTAAAAGGAAAATCCGTTATTTCCTCCCCTGGCTTCAGCACCAAGAGGAACCTTTCCCCTGCCAGGTACACGGAAGCCTTGTGACTGGATACTACACCATCTGCACCCGTTTGCAGCAGACTCCCCCGGAGAAGTTTTTCACGCCCTGCAACTGTTATCTCCGGTCTTCGGTGAACTTTTCAGGCCTGGGAGACGAACAAAATGAAACGTAACGCACGCCAGGTTTCAAATCCTTTGTCTCAATTTATTACTCATAGGGTAATGGTTTTTATACAGAACAAAAAAAGATATTGGTTAGAGGCGTATCATAGGCGTGTCCTGGGCGTATACTAGGTGTGTCTTGGGCGTAGCTTTGATTAGAGGCGTGATTTAGGGGCAGGACATATTAGTGGCGTGACTTTTGCGACGTGTCTTTTTTCAATACAAGCAATTGTCTAAATACATAGCTTATTCATTGTCTGTTATCAAAAGAGACCTTGAGTCTTAGCAACTTTTTCACTACCTTGCTTCTTGCAGAGAACCATTCTATTATATTCTACTAAAACACCAGGAAATTGACCACACAAAAGTATCTAGTAATATTCTGGCCAGGAAGAAAGAAAATGCAATTTAGCAGAGAAACTGAGTGCATTTATGAATTATATTTCAGCAAAAAGGCTGACTACAGAATCTTAACTAGTTATGACCATACAAAATAGAAGCTTAACATGAGTGCAGACTCTGGCCTGACATACTGGTCCTAACACTACCCCTATTAGAATCCCCCTTTCTCTCCCTATTAGAATCTCCCTTACTACCCCTATTAGAATCTCCCTTACTACCCCTATTAGAATCCCCCTTACTCTCCCTATTAGAATCCCCCTTACTCCCCCTATTAGAATCCCCCTTACTCCCCCCTATTAGAATCCCCCTTACTCCCCCTATTAGAATCCCCCTTACTCCCCCTATTAGTATCCCCCTTACTCCCCCTATTAGAATCCCCCTTACTCTCCCTATTAGAATCCCCCTTACTCTCCCTATTAGAATCCCCCTTACTCCCCTATTAGATATCCTCCTTACTCCCCCTATTAGAATCTCCCTTACTCCCCCTATTAGAATCCCCCTTTCTCCCCCTATTAGAATCTTCCTTACTACCCCTATTAGAATCTCCCTTACTCCCCCTTTTAGAATCCCCCTTACACCCCTATTAGAATCCCCCTTACTCTCCCTATTAGAATCCCCCTTACACCCCTATTAGAATCCCCCTTACACCCCTATTAGAATCCCCCTTACTCTCCCTATTAGAATCTCCCTTACTACCCCTATTAGAATCTCCCTTACTACCCCTATTAGAATCCCCCTTAATCTCCCTATTAGAATCTCCCTTACACCCCTATTAGAATCTCCCTTACTCCCCCTATTAGAATCCCCCGTACTCCCCCTATTAGAATCCCCCTTACTCCCCCTATTAGAATCTCCCTTACTCCCCTATTAGATATCCCCCTTACTCCCCCTATTAGAATCCCCCTTACTCCCCCTATTAGAATCCCCCTTACTCCCCCTATTAGAATCCCCCTTACTCCCCCCTATTAGAATCCCCTTACTCCCCCCTATTAGAATCCCCTTACTCCCCCTATTAGTATCCCCCTTACTCCCCCTATTAGTATCCCCCTTACTCCCCCTATTAGAATCTCCCTTACAACCCTATTAGATATCCCCTTACTCCCCCTATTAGAATCCCCCTTACTCCCCCTATTAGAATCTCCCTTACTCCCCCTATTAGAATCCCCTTTACTCCCCCGATTAGAATCCCCCTTACGCCCCCCTATTAGAATCCCCCTTACTCCCCCTATTAGAATCCCCCTTACTCCCCCTATTAGAATCCCCCTTACTCCCCCCTATTAGAATCCCCTTACTCCCCCCTATTAGAATCCCCTTACTCCCCCTATTAGTATCCCCCTTACTCCCCCTATTAGAATCCCCCTTACTCCCCCTATTAGATACCCCCCTTACTCCCCTATTAGAATCCCCCTTACTCCCCTATTAGATATCCCCCTTACTCTCCCTATTAGAATCCCCCTTACTCCCCTATTAGAATCTCCCTTACTCCCCCTATTAGAATCCCCCTTACTCCCCTATTAGAATCTCCCTTACACCCCTTTTAGAATCCCCTTTCTCCCCCTATTAGAATCTCCCTTACTCCCCCTATTAGAATCCCCCTTATTCCCCCTATTAGAATCCCCCTTACTCTCCCTATTAGAATCTCCCTTACTCCCCCTATTAGAATCCCCCTTACTTCCCCTATTAGGAATCCCCCTTACTCCCCTATTAGAATCTCCCTTACTCCCCCTATTAGAATCCCCCTTACTCCCCCTATTAGAATCCCCCTTACTCCCCCTATTAGAATCCCCCTTACTCCCCCTATTAGAATCCCCCTTACTCCCCCTATTAGAATCCCCCTTACTCCCCTATTAGAATCCCCTTACTCTCCCAATTAGAATCCCCCTTACTCCCCTATTAGAATCCCCCTTACTCCCCCTATTAGATATCCCCCTTACTCCCCCTATTAGAATCTCCCTTACTCCCCCTATTAGAATCCCCTTTACTCCCCCTATTAGAATCTCCCTTACACCCCTTTTAGAATCCCCTTACTCCCCCTATTAGAATCTCCCTTACTCCCCCTATTAGAATCCCCCTTATTCCCCCTATTAGAATCCCCCTTACTCCCCCTATTAGAATCTCCCTTACTCCCCCTATTAGAATCCCCCTTACTCCCCCTATTAGGAATCCCCCTTACTCCCCTATTAGAATCTCCCTTACTCCCCCTATTAGAATCCCCCTTACTCCCCCTATTAGAATACCCCTTACTCCCCCTATTAGAATCCCCCTTACTCCCCCTATTAGAATCCCCCTTACTCCCCCTATTACAATCCCCCTTACTCCCCTATTAGAATCCCCCTTACTCCCCCTATTAGAATCCCCCTTACTCCCCCTATTAGAAATCCCGTTTGCTTTCCCATTATCCCCTAAATCCCAAACCTCACTATAACACCCCCAGTCGGTCCGAGTTTCTGGCTGATATCTCAATTATTGACATCCGATGCCCCATACCAGGGCCTGTAAGTCGGGAAGAAGGGGGGGGGGTCCCTGAGTCAGAAATCAAAGCAGTCTAAGAATTGCCCCATAACTCCGTCCTGCCCCGACTGCTGCCTTCTTACCCCATTTAGGTCTGTTCCCTAATGAAAAGTGTTACCTGTAAACCCCATAAAGTGCCCCTCGTTCTAATATCCCACAATTGGGATTAATCTGAGAAGCAACATAGGTAAATTATATGGTCAGGTCAGTGACGTGTTTAATCGTTTAAAGGGTCAGTCCCACGTAAGGGCAAAGTGACCTAATGACAGGGACGTGTTTAATGGGTTAAAGGGTCAGTCCCACGTAGGGGCAAAGTGAGGCATGTTTAATGGGTTAAAGGGTCAGTCCCACGTAAGAGCAAAGTGACCTAATGACAGTTACGTGTTTCATGGGTTGAGGGGTTATGAGTAGTTATATGTGAGATGGATACATTGTAACTGATCTTCCTGATACAGTTGGAAGAATACCAGTGGTTTGGTGATGATACGTCTCTGAACGGGATACGGCTGTACTGTTTTAGCAGCATCAACAATGGGGAATTTCCAATCCAGTCTACTGAAGGAGCGTAAGTCATTCACAGGACATGCACACCCACACAGGTCTCTTCTTCATATGTACAGAGCTTTCCTAACCTCCCAGGTCTCTTCTTCACATGTACAGAGCTTTCCAAACCTCCCAGGTCTCTTCTTCACATGTACAGAGCTCGCCAAACCTCACAGGTCTCTTCTTCACATGTGCAGGGTTTGCCAAGCATTTATTACGATGACAGGATTTTGGGGTGTATAAGGAGGGGTGTATAAGGGAGTTCCGAGGGCAGCAAAATGTTGGGGTGTATAGGGAGGGAAATTAAGGCAGCTGGGAGGATAGCAAGGTATTCGAATATATAGAGATGGGTATCACCAGGAGATTAAGGGAGGGGGTGATACCACTTTACAGATTAAAAATCCCCTTTACTCTCACCCTATTAGAGATCCCCTTTCCTCTCACCCTATTAGAGATCCCCTTTGCTACCCTGAAGGACGTAGGACAGGGGCGATGCCACTATATAGATAATTAGTCAGATCTCCCCTAAAATTCTGTGCCTCGTCCTACAGGGCAGGTCTCCTCTGCAAAAGCACCTAGGAAGTTTCCTCCTTACCACTAACCACATCCTCCTTCTTCTCTCTCAGGTGGGGCTCATGGACCTCCCCTGTGCGGTGTCCCAACGGCAACCTCATCGCTTTCAACTTGGGAGTAAGTCCACCTCAGGGGGACGGTGACGACACTGCCGCCAACAGCATCATGTTTAAGTGCTCAGACGACTTGATACTAGAGGGATCATCTTGGCTCTTGTGGGGGTCATACGGAGAGTGGAGCCAGTCCTGCAACATAGGGATCTGTGGCATCAGCACCAGGGTGGAGGAGTACCAAGGAGGCAGAGATGACACGGCCCTCAATGATGTCAAGTTCACCTGCTGTGAAAATTGAGTCTTCTTTCTTCTCAACTTCCCCATGAAGGGTCTACATTCAATCGGGAAGGTCTTCAGGGGGTGGGGGGAAGGGTTAAGCCAGCGACGTCTCTAAATATATCTGGTGGAGATGGTTGGAGATGCAGATCTTTTAGGGCCCAAATTAGTGGGACGTTCGTATTGTTCAATTTGAAATTGTGAAATAAAATTGAATTTTAATGTAAAATAAAATGGAAGTATTCATTGTGACTATTTGTATCCATTTAACGCATATTTGCTCCATATAACTCCTCCTATTACCCCATATAACCTCTCCCTATATCTCCTCCTATTACTCTTATAACCACTCCCTATATCTCCTCCTATTAACCATATAACCGCTCCCTATAACTACTTCTTATGTTCCATATTACTGCTTTTAAACTCCTCCTATTACCCCATATTACCGCTTCCAACATCTCCTCCTATTTCCCCATATAACCTCTCCCTATAACTCCTCCTATTGCTCCATATAAATGCTCCCAATATCTCCTCCTATTACCCCATATATCCGTTCCCTATAACTCCACCTATTTCCCAATATAACCCCTCCCTATAACTCCTCCTATTACACCATATAACTGCTCCATATAATGTAACTTCTACTGCTTCATTTAACAACTCCCTATAAATTCTCCTATTACTCCGTATAACCGCTCCCTCCTATTACCCCACTTAACCTCTCCCTATAACTCCTATTACTCTATATAACCACATATGAAAGAAAGTCATCTCCACCTCTCAGTTACCCCGTAGACCAGCTAGCAGCATGTTGCAGTATTCGGGATATAATCAGCGCGTGAGTAAGAATTTGATGGATTGTCCCATCAGGACGGAACGTATATTAGCAATATCGCAGAGGGGTAAATAACATGATCTGAAGGGGTGCTGAATGTGCGGGGGAATGAGAGGGGAGGGGCACGTATGACACCTAGGCCTCTAGCTTGGGGTATCGGGGTCCTGGTGGGGTCATCTGTTCCAGGCGAGGAATCCGGTGTCAGTGTAGAGTAAGACGGAGGGGAGATGATGAGGTCCGTTTTTAACATGTTAAGCTCAAGATAGTGATTAGACACCCACGCGGAGATAACAGAGAGACAGCTAGTGATATGAGAGTGCAGAGAAGGGGAGCGGTCAGCAGAGGAGAGGTAGATGTGGGTGTCCTCTGCATAGAGGTGGTAGGAAAACCCAATGACTG
>NC_134502.1:31899864-31902364 GCF_040206685.1 Ascaphus truei | reverse complement strand
GAACCAATATAACATTGTAATATTGACAAAATGCTTATTTGCATAGTTAAGTGTCCGTGACATAGTCCACACGTGTAATAAAAAAAATAAATCGGTCAGTTCCCCCAAACATTTTTTTTTTTTTTTTTTTGACTTCCAGTCTATTGCATCCTTTGACTTTATTTCATAGCCCGCTGCAACCTGCAAATGACTGGACTGTTTCTTTAGCTTCTGATGAGACCCTTGGACCAGATTCTCCTTGGCTCCACAGTGTGGTCCAGATTGGTGAGATATGGGACTATTCAGGCGCCGTGTTAACCTTCGTTGTTTTTTCTTTTCAATCTTTGATTTCCCTTTTGGGGCCATTACCAGGCCTTTGGGTTTTGGAGACCTAGTTGCCTCTGTACAAACGTAGTCCATATTAACCACGTCGTCAGGATCTGTCAACAAGTTTGTGTTTTCAGGAACTGCCACCCACTTGGCTAAAACATCTTCTGTGGTGTCCTGGGTGTGTCCACTAGTTTGATAATCTTCTGGACAACGTAAATGAGATTGAGGATCTGGATTTTTGAATTCCAGATCAGGGAGTATATTCTCAGGAGGGTGCCTATCTGTTTCTGGAATAACAGCAGCACAATCAAAGTCAATTCTTTCTCCTTCCTCTTTGTCATCAGTGAGGGCATTGAGTTTACTTTCCCTGGTCTCCTTTTGTGACCGTGTCTCTTTTAGCCTTGGAATCTCTTTCTCCAACTTCATCTTTATAGCAAATCGTAATATTGCAACAGCATTGAAGATACACGTATAGGAACGTACAGCTTGCTTGGTTAGGAGGTAGGATTGATAGCCCGACTGAACCACTTTAGCCGCTTCTCCCATGTCCGTCATCTGTTTCAGAGCGAGGTTTAACTCTGTTTCATTTTCTCTATTCTTGACCTGCAGCTGCAGGTGCTCCTTCCGGGTCTTGTCCAGCTCCAGCTGCAGCCGGGCCCCCTCATTTGCCGTGTGGTCCAGCTGCTTGTAGATATCGGCCATCTCGCTTTTATAGCGCAGTGTCAGGCAAACCACCTGACGGACGGACACCTCTCTCTTGGCGCACTGTATCTCGCGCTCAGCCATCTGCTTCTGCAGCTCTTCAACCTGATCGTGCCAGACCTCCCTCAGGGTCTTCACCTCTTTCTGGTGCTTGCTCTGGGTTTGCATCAGCGCCTCCATTTTTTGGAGCTCTGCAGTTTGTGTCGCCTGGATCGCCGCTGATTCTGTATTCTGCAGTGCTTCCTGCATTTCTAACTTTTCCTGGATCAATTGCTTCTCCACTTTTCCTGCTTGGTGAAGCTTCTCATCGCCTTCACTGATCTGGTCAGTCAAGTCTGAATTTTTCTGTGTCAGACTTACATTCTCTCTTTTTACAGTCTCTAAATTACTCAGGGTATTCTCATAGGTTTCCTTCAATGTACACAGCTCTGTGCTGCGAGCGTAGACCTCATGGCGTGAGAGTTCCAGCTCTGCTTTAAGCGCGCTAGCCTCTTGCCGAGAAACCCCCAACTCTGTGATGAAGTTTTGCACATCTTTCTGGGACATCTCATAGCATAGTTTCCAGTCAGTTCTTGTTTTCTTTGATTCGCTTGGCTCTCTGCCTATGATGGTAGCAGTAGCCTTTGTCATCTCTAGGCGTGTCGTCATTCCTGGGACGATTGCGCCAGGCCCTATGGGCTGTTGCTCATCTCGGCGCCTTTCTGACGCATGTCCTGACAGTGCAGGTTCAAGTGGCTCGGTCACTTCCCCTGTGACTTGAGGAACAGTTTTCTTTCTTTTTGCTTTATTAGCTCCAGAGATATCAGTGGTCCTGGGCACACACTCACTGTTATCAGCTTCCACATCTTGCTTGCACTCACAGGGCTTTGCTTGCTTTTGCAGCTGTTTGTCTTTGAAAATTTTGGGGCACACATCTTCCATGTGACCTACTTCACGACAGGCCCAGCATACTAAATTCATCTGTGGATACGGCTCTCCTCCAGGGTCGTGATCATAGTATGGCCTGAAGGGACACTGTTTTGTATGGTTACGTACATTACACAACAAACATTTCACGTCGGCCATTTTAGAAACCCGGCAGGGACAATTTGCTAGCTGCAATTTCACTCACTTCAGCAACTTGCATACAGCACTTGCTAGCTGCAAATTCACTCACTTCAGCAAAAGGCATTAGCTTTACAAACAGCACTTGCTAGATGCAATTTTTTTTTTTTTCTTCTTCAGCAAAACATTTTGGTTTTCTGTTTGGGTTCAGGGTGCTATTGCATCCACACTTCGCACATTCTCTGTGTATGCTAGAAGCACAACTGATATACACAGTGGGACAGACTTCACTCATAGCATCTGTACTTTAGTTCAGCTGGGCGGCCATTTTAAACCCCCGCATTTATTTGCAAACCCACAGACTTTTTAGTGTCGACCCGCATTCTCCACCATATGTGACAAACGCCCCTCTTTTGTAGTGCTGACGTCTGTCTGGGTTCTTCCC
>NC_134502.1:31882364-31892364 GCF_040206685.1 Ascaphus truei | reverse complement strand
CCTCACACATCCTCTTTCTATCCATGCTTCTCCTCCTTGCTTCTGGGGATATCTCTCCCAATCCTGGTTCCTGTCTTATTTCTATTTGCTCTTGTCCTCGCCTCCCACATGCAACTTCTACTCCTTCTGGTGTCAACCCCTCCAACCTCATACCCATCCCCTGCCACCCTCCCTCCTCTCTCTCTTTCTCCTGTGCCCTTTCGAATGCTCGCTCCCTCTCTAACAAGTTCCTCTCTGGGCATGACTTCTTTCTCTCTCACTCCCTGCTTCTCTTTGCTATAACTGAGACCTGGCTCACTCAGTCTGACTCTGCTCTGGAAGCTGCCCTCTCCTATGGTGGCCTTTCCTTCTCCCACACTCCGCGCCCTGATGGCAGGGGTGGAGGTGTGGGGCTCCTGCTCTCCTCTCTCTGCCATTACCGAACCCTTCCTATTCCCCCCTCTCTTGCTTTTCCCTCCTTTGAGGCTCACACTGTCCAGATCTTCTCTCCTCTCCCTGTTCATGTGGCGGTCATCTATCGCCCACCTACCTCTACTCATCTCCCTTCTGCCTTTCTCTCTCACTTTGAATCCTGGCTCTCTTTCTATCTCTCCTCAGACTCCCCTGTTCTTCTCCTTGGGGACTTCAATTGCCGCATTGATGACCCCTCTCTCTCTTGGGCTTCCCGCTTTCTTTCTCTTACCTCTTCTTTTGGCCTTCAACAGTGGACTGCAGCCAGCACCCACAAGGATGGCCACTACTTAGACCTGGTTTTCACTAAAAACTTCTCTCTCTCTCTGATTTCTCCATTTCCCCTTTTCCTCTCTCTGACCATCATCTCATCTCATTCTCTTTATCTCGCTTCTCCCCTTCTCCACCTCCATCTACCCTCCGGTTCTGCAGAAACCTGCGCTCTATTCACTATTCACAATAGACAGAGGAACTGGGCCAAAGATTCTGATAGAAGCAGGTCTATAAGTACTAAACCAAAAGGAGGGGGCAATAGAGGGTCATCCCAATCTCAGAACAGAAGTAACGAGCAACAAAGACATTTTATACCTTTTCCTAACCAAAGAGGCTGGGAAAACTGGAACGAGAGGGGTAGGGATACTCAAGTGTATGAGGGTGAAAGGTGTTTCACTCCAAACAATGGGTACCCACCTCATCATAGACATGAGGGACACTTCAGAAACCCCAACTATAAAGGGAAAAATTACATTCCTAATTTTAAATACGGACATAGGTAATATGTAAAGTATGATACAAATTTTAATCAAAGAGTTTCTAAACCAAGTCCTAGACCTAGATCACAGGCCCAACCCTTGCCGTCGGGTTTTTTAGACTCTGTAAAGAACCGGCACATAGATTCCCTAAGGAAGGGTGAGGGTCAGGGTGCAGTACCAAAACCGGAGATAAAAGAAAGAAGGAAAAGGGTCCTATCAGGAGAGGAACAAGAGGGGGGGCCAGATCTAAAGAAAAGAGAATGCGAGATGTCTTAAAAACTGCATCCCCCAAAGGGATCTTTAATCTGTCTACGGTCATCTTGACGGATGACCAAAAAAAGGTTATAGACAGAGGCCTCACCTTCTCCCGTTCATGTGGCCCAAATTCATTTCAACTATATTCAGATCTTCAGAAGTTTGTCCGGAATCTCACTCTGAAGAGACATTTTATTAAATCTGATTTAGAAAATAATACTGGAAAAACAGTTAGTGAGGCCAGTCCTGTTCCACCTATTCAGACAGAGATTAGGGATGCTGATTTAACCTGCACACATACCCACTTTAGAGGGAAATCTAAATTTTACCCCGCACACTCTAAAGGCCACCACATAGAGACATTCTTTAACATGGTCAACAAAGATGTTAACCTTTTAACCAGTAATGTTAAAAGTAGTGATATTAGACACAATTTAAATAAGAATGAAGCATTGGCTCTTAAACTCCTATAACAAAATAAAAACTTGATTATCAGGCAAGCTGATAAGGGGGGTGGTGTTGTGTTACAAGATAGGAAGGACTATGAGGGGGAAGCCCTCAGACTCCTAAACGACACCACCTCCTATAAAAGATTGAAAAAGGACCCCACGGGGGAATTTTTGGTTGTATTAAAAGATCTTTTAGATGAAGCTCTAAAGAGTGATGTCATTGAAAAAAGTGAATATGATTTTTTATACTGTAGCACCCCAAGAATTGCTATTTTTTTATCACCTCCCAAAAACACACAAAAACATAACGAACCCGCCAGGCAGACCTATTATTTCGGGAATAGAAAGCTTAACATCTAATCTATCCCAATATGTGGATCATTTCCTCCAACCCTTTGTGGCAAAACTTCCTTCATATTTAAGAGATTCAACATCAGTGCTGAATTTGTTGGAAGGTTTTGTGTGGAAAGATTCCTATAGGTGGCTTACCTGCGACGTGCAGGCCCTATATACCAACATCCCACATGCGGAAGGTCTAAATGCCGTCAATTCTTTTTTACAAGATGATGTTAACCTACACCCCCCAAACAGAAAATTTGTTTTAGATTCAATTAACTACATCTTGAAGCATAATTACTTTATGTTTCTAGATGAATTTTTCTTGCAGGTTTGCGGAACTGCGATGGGCACTAGATTTGCCCCCAGTTTCGCAAACCTGTATATGGGAAGATGGGAAGATGATTTTATTTACAACAACCACCCCTTTAAGGCAAACATCATTGTGTGGCGTCGGTTTATAGATGATATTCTATGTATATGGGACGGTGACCAGTGCTCGATTGGCCATTTTTTGCAGTATATAAATAAAAATGACAGAAACTTAACCTTTACATTTGTAGAGCACGAGAAAGAAATACACTTCTTGGATCTCAATCTTGCGGTATCTGTAGAGGGTAATGTGGTGACAAAAACACATTTCAAAGAGGTTGACTCAAACAACCTCCTTGTAGCCACAAGCAACCACAAAAGAACGTGGATAACAAATATTCCCAGTGGCCAATACTACAGATTAAAGAAAAACTGCAGCACAGAAGTAGACTTTGAAGAACAGGCCAAAAAGTTGACTTCAAGATTTTTAGAGAGAGGTTATCGTCTAGAGAATCTCACTAAAGATTTGGAAAAAATAAGAAAATTAGAGAGAAAAACAATGCTGTTACCAAAAAATAAAATAAGCAAGAAACTCAGGGAGAATGAGGGTAAATGCAATGTATCCTTTATCACAAACTTTAATTCAATGACGGGGCAAATTGAGAAAATTATTAAAAGAAATTGGTCAATTCTCACAAATGACTCCCTGCTGGGTGCTCACCTCTCAAAATTCCCAAAATTAATTTACAGAAAAGCTAAAAACCTAAAAAAATACACTCTCCCCAAGTGATATTAAAATATCGGAAGATCCTAGTGGGGATTGAAAGTGGTTAAGCAATAAACCAGTTGGGAATTTCAAGTGTGGCAAGTGCTCAGCGTGCAAGCATTTGCATCCAGAGAAGAAAACCTTTAGCTGCTTAAATGGAGAAATCCACGAGATTAAAGATTTTATATACTGTAATACTGACCATGTAGTTTATTTATTAGAGTGTCCGTGTGGCCTATTTTATGTAGGACGTACTAAACGACAATTAAAAGTGCGCATTCAAGAACACCTGCGCAACATAAAAATAGGGTTTATGAAGCACAGTCTGTCGAAACACTATGCACAATGCCATAACAGCGACCCCTCCTCTCTACTGTTCAAAGGTATTAAACATATACCAAAAAACAGGAGAGGAGGGGACAGAGTGAAAGAACTCTCTAGGCAGGAAACCTTCTGGATACACAAATTGAACACCTTGTATCCAGGGGGTTTAAATGAAGACATAGATATCTGGTCTCTGTACTGATGTCTCTGTGTATCTAATGTCCAAGACTTCTGTTTATTTTATTTTATTAACTCATCTTAGATATTTATTAATTTTAGGTTTTGTCTCTATGTCCTTTTAGTTTAATATTGCTGCTAGGTTCTCCTTTTTCATAATATATAGGTCGCACCTGTATTTTGAATGTTCTTAAGATTGATTAGTCTTGAGAACTTTTCGTGTTTCTTCTACATATCATCCAATTCATTGGGCTAAAAGATGGTCATCCCAGTGTGTCAGGCATTGACACACTCCTGTGTTATGTATTTTCCCAATGTCTAACATTTTTTTTCTTTGTTTTAGTATCACCAATCGCGTCTGTATTGTTATTTTATTTGATTGTCATTAAAGTTTATTGTATTGTTGTTATGTTGCTATTGACAACCAGTGACGCGCGCTACCGGGACTTTACCCCTCCCCTACCACTTTTTTATTGGTTGTGAGAGTAGCAGGATTAGCCAATGATTCACGATCGCGGGGTATTTAAAATTCCTCCAATACCACTCAACTTTATTCCCTGATGAAGAAACCCACGGGTTTTGAAACGCGTTGGAAAAGCTGTCAAGAGTTTAATCTTTAACAACTACCCCATCACGCGAGCAGCCCCAGCGAAAACGGCGCCAAAATTGGCGATTTTCCCCGCGGTGACGTCACCAACACGGAAGTGTTCTGCACGGAGGGGAGAGAGAGAATCCAGCTGGCGTGGAGATCCGCTTTGCTAAACAGCATTGCATGGGACAGCAGCACACGTTTAATTCGTGTCGTGGGAGTAGAACTTTCAAAGGCTTCCTACTTACCCCAACAGGACTGTGTACCAGAGGCACCAGTGTCCATATCCATGCGAGGACATCTGTTCCGGTTTCCTGTGGCGTTTGGGTAACAATATCCCGAAACTGTTTGTTTTACACTTCATTGAAGTACGCTTAATACTCACCTTTTGTTATTTATGTCCAGTGGTTGACAAATCACCAAAAAATCTACTCGCCACACAAAAAAATCTACTCGCCACCTAGTACGAAACGTGTGCTGCTTGGGCCAATATTTACTCGCCCGGGGATTAAATCCACTTGCCCGGGGCGAGCAAATGTATAGGTTTGTCGAACACTGTTTATGTCAATATAATTTTTTATTACACTATGAGCGTTTTGCGCTGTGTCTTTTCTGTTTTTTTCTGCTCTATTCACTTACCTGACTTTGAGTCCACTTTACGCTCCTCCCTCTCCTCTCTGAGCTCTGCTACAGACCCTGACAACCTGGTCAGAAAGTACAACTCTGTCTTGTCCTCGTCTCTTCATCTACATGCCCCGCTTTCTCTCAGCCGCCCTCGCCCTTCTAACCCTAGGCCCTGGCTAAATTCCCACACGCACATGCTGCGTTCCTCCACTCGTTCCTCTGAACGCCTCTGGAGGAAGTCTCACACTCTCGCAGACTTCCTTCACTACAAATTTATGCTATCCTGTTTCAACTCTGCCCTCTCGCAAGCTAAACAAGCCTACTTTTCTGCACTAATCAACATGCACAAGTCTAACCCACGCCGACTGTTCTCTGTCTTTGATACTCTACTCAAACCACCCTCAGCTGCCTCTCCTTCCTCCATCTCCGCTCAGGACTTTGCTGACTATTTTAAGGAAAAGGTGGAATCCATACGGCAGAACATCCCCTCTGTTTCTTCCCCCCATCCTACACCTCTTCCTAACTCTCCTCCTGCCTTCCTTGACTCTTTTTCCACTGTCTCAGAGGAGGATGTGTCGCTGTTGATCGCCTCTTCTCCCTCTACCACTTGCCCTCTTGACCCCATTCCCTCCCATCTCCTAAAACCTCTAGCTCCTACTATAATCCCTACGCTTACACACATTTTTAACTCCTGCCTCTGCTCTGGAACCTTTCCATCCTCCTTCAAACATGCAACAGTCATACCATTACTCAAAAACAGCAAGTTTGACCCTACCTGTCTTTCTAACTATCGACCTGTCTCCCTCCTGCCTTTTGCCTCTAAACTCCTTGAACGTCTTGTATTCTCTCGCTTGCTCCATTTTCTCAACACCTATTGTCTCCTAGACCCTCTACAATCTGGCTTCCGCACTGCTCACTCCACCGAAACAGCCCTCACTAAAATAACTGATGACCTCCATGCTGCCAAAGACAGAGGTCATTACACTCTGCTCATATTACTCGACCTCTCTGCAGCATTTGACACAGTGGACCACCCTCTTCTCCTCCACATTCTCCATACTCTAGGTATTCGGAACAAAGCTCTATCCTGGATCTCATCCTACCTCTCCCATCGTACTTTTAGTGTCTCTTCTGCTAACACCTCCTCTTCCTCTATTGATCTCTCTGAGGGGGTACCCCAGGGCTCTGTCCTGGGACCTCTTCTCTTTTCTCTGTACACACTCTCTCTAGGTGACCTAATAACATCATTTGGGTTTAATTATCACCTCTATGCCGACGACACACAAATATACTTTTCAACACCTGACCTTACACCTGCTGTACAAACCAAAGTTTCTGAAAGTCTCTCTGCTATATCATCCTGGATGGCCCTCCAACGCCTTAAACTAACATGGCTAAAACAGAGCTCCTCATACTTCCTCCCAAACCTGGCCCTACTACCTCCTTCCACATTACTGTTGGAACTACAATCATTCACCCAGTAGCCCAAGCACGCTGCCTAGGGGTCACACTCGACTCCTCTCTCTCATTCGCCCCTCACATTCAAAACATTTCTAAAACTTGTCGCTTTTTCCTCCGCAATATAACTAAGATACGCCCTTTCCTCTGTTGTTCGACTGCTAAAACTCTGACTCAGGCCCTCATTCTCTCCCGTCTTGATTACTGTAACCTCCTGCTGTCCGGCCTTCCTGCCTCTCACCTGTCTCCCTACAATCTATCCTAAATGCTGCTGCCAGAATCACTCTACTCTTTCCTAGATCTGTCTCAGCATCTCCCTTCCTGAAATCCCTCTCCTGGCTTCCAATCAAATCCCGCATCTCGCAATCCATTCTTCTCCTCACTTTTAAAGCTTTACATTCTTCTGCCCCTCCTTACATCTCAGCCCTAATTTCTCGGTATGCACCATCCAGACTCTTGCGTTCTTCTCAAGGATGTCTTCTTTCTACCCCCTTTGTATCTAAAGCCCTCTCCCGCCTTAAACCTTATTCACTGACTGCCCCTCACCTCTGGAATGCCCTTCCCCTCAGTACCCGACTAGCACCCTCTCTATCCACCTTTAAGACCCACCTTAAGACACACTTGCTTAAAGAAGCATATGAATAGCACTGTGGATATTCTGAACACGATACATAAAGCTTGGCCCCCTGCAGACGCACTTACCAGAACTCCCTCCTACTGTCTCTGTACATTCTACCTACCTACCAATTAGACTGTAAGCTCCTCGGGGCAGGGACTCCTCTTCCTTAATGTTACTTTTATGTCTAAAGCACTTATTCCCATGATCTGTTATTTATATTATCTGTTATTTATTTGATTACCACATGTATTACTACTGTGAAGCGCTATGTACACTAATGGCGCTATATAAATAAAGATATACAATACAATACATACACACAACCACGTACACACACGCACGTACACACACGCACGTACACACACACACGTACACGTACACACACACACACACACACACACATACGTACACACACACACGTACACACTCACACGTAAACACACACACGTACACACACACGTACACACACACACGTACACACATACACACACGTACACACACGTACACACACACACGTACACACACACACACACGTACACACACGCACGTATACACACGTACACACACACACACACGTTCACACACACACGTTCACACACACACGTACACACACACACGTACACACACGTACACACACACACACACGTACACACGTACACACACGTACACACACGCACGTACACACGCACGTACACGCACGTACACACATGCACGTACACACACGCACGTACACACACACGTACACATACACGTACACACACATGTACACACACACACGTACACACACACAGGTACACACGTACACAGACATACACACACACGTACACACACGTACACACACACGTACACACACGCACGTACACACACGTACACACACACGTACACACAAGCACGTGCACACACACACGTACACACACGCACGTACACACACGCACGTACAAACATGTACACACACACACATACACACACACACACACACGTACACACGTACACACACGTACACACGCACGTACACACACACACGTACATACACACACGTACACACACGCATGTACACACACGCACGTACACACACGCACGTACACACACGCACGTACACACACGTACACACACGCACGTACACGCACGTACACACGCACGTACACGCACGTACACACATGAACGTACACAAACGCACGTACACACACACGTACACACACACATACACACACATGTACACACACACGTACACACACACAGGTACACACGTACACAGACATACACACACACACGTACACACACGTACACACACAAGTACACACACACACGTACACACACGCACGTACACACACGTACACACACACGTACACACACGCACGTGCACACACGCACGTACACACACGTACACACACGAACGTACACACACGCACGTACAAACATGTACACACACACATACACACACGCACATACACACACACACGTACATACACACACGTACACACACGCATGTACACACACGCACGTACACACACGCACGTACACACACACGCACGTACACACACGTACACACACACACGTACACACACGCACGTGCACACAAGCACGTACACACATGTACACACACACACACGTACACACACACACACACGTACACACACACGTACACACACGCACGTACACACACACGTAGACACACGCACGTACACACACACACGCACGTACACACACGCATGTACACACACGCACGTACACACACGCACGTACACACACGTACACACACACGCACGTACACACACGTACACACACACACGTACACACACGCACGTACAAACACGCACGTACACACACGTACACACACGCACGTACACGCACGCACGTACACACATGTACATGTACACACGTACACACGTACACACACGTACACACACACGTACATACACGTACACACACATGTACACACACACACGTACACACACACACGTACACACACACATGTACACAAACACATGTACACACACACACGTACACACACACACGTACACACACACACACGTACACACACACACACACACACGTACACACACACGCACACACACACACACGTACACACACACACACACGTGCACACACACACGTAGACACACACACACATGTACACACACACGTACGCACGCACACACACACACACATACACACACACACGTACACACACGCACGTACACACACGTACACATACACACGCACGTACACACACACACACACGTACACACACGCACGTACAAACACGCACGTACACACACACACACGTACACACACACGTACACACACGCACGTACACACACGCACGTACACACACGCACGTACACACACGTACACACACACACACGAACACACACACACGTACACACGTACACACACACGTACACACACGCACGTAAACGCACGTACACACACATACACACACGTACACACACGTACACACACGTACACACACGCACGTACACACACACGTACACACACGCACGTACACACACGTACACACACGTACACACGTACACACACACGTACACACACACGTGCACACACACACGTACACACACACACGTACACACACACGTACACACACACGTACACACACACGTACACACACACGTACACACACATACACACACGTACACACACGTACACACATACACACACGTACACACGTACACACACGTACACACGTACACACACGTACACACACACACACACGTACACACGTACAGACACATACACACACACGTACACACACACGTACACAGTTACACACACGTACACACACACACACACACACGTACACACACATACACACGTACACACACGTACACACACACACGTACACACGTACACACACGTACACACACACAC